>NC_053442.1:5852652-6152652 GCF_007990345.1 Gossypium hirsutum | reverse complement strand
ATTTATGATGAAGAAAGATTTGATTCTTTGTTACCATAAGGTTACAAGCTGCATGCATACAAGTACTAGGGGTTTTAGTATTAAATGCCTTTGGACATGTCCCTCTGTTGCCAATTGCTTGTCTCTACACTAAACTAAAATCTACACCATGGAGGGCCGGGTTGGGCTATCTATTTAGTTCGTTCGATTTTACGAGTGAACGTTAAATGAAAAAAATCTAATTCAAGCAGAGCTAATTGTTTTAAGTAAAATTTTTGACATTGTTGAATCAATATATATATAAACATTAATTTAAAAATGTTTTAAATATTTTATTTTAGATTATTCTTATAAACAATTAAACTCTTTTTACCAAAAATGGATGAGAACAGCCATGATTATACAAAATAAAAAAATTAATATCTTGATTTATCCCTTACTAATTAATTTAATTATAAATAAATACTAACACAAAATTTTTAAAAGGCAATAAAAAGATTAAAAAATATTTATATAAAAAAATACTACATAAATTTTTTTCAGATTTATCAATAAATATCCAAAGGGAATAAGTGAATTTAGGGTTTCTTTTTTCCCCAATCATTTGCTTGATAAATCAAATGAAGATCAATTAGGTGTGAACGGTCAAAAGCAATTGTTCAAGTGGATAGTTAGATTCATTGATTATCGGAGGAGCAACAAAAATTATTGAGAAATTAATATATTCCTTGACACCAACCACACAATAATACAGTCTCATCTTGGATAGTGTTAGGGTTTTGATGGGGACTCATCATGTTTGAATACCCCCTTCTACCAACCAATTCAACCTTCATTTTGCCAAACTTTTTAAAACACCTCTCCTTCCTCTCTAATTAATTCAAATTACCATTTTAGTCCTTAAAATTCCGTCATTTTTAAAAATCTATCGACGGCATATACCAATTTCTTTATTATAAAATTGAGCAATTTAATCTATGGACATACAATAATGCTTTAAATGAACGTTAAAAAATGCTGACATGTTAAAGTATACTTTTGTTGTCGTACGTATAGGGGACTATGTTAGTAGGTCCTACTACATAGTTTTAACACATAAAAGTCATGTGAATGAATACCAAATGACATGTTACTTTCCCTTGCCATCTTTTCTTTGGAAGGTTGTTTATTTTACCTTTTCTTTTCTTTTTTTGCTCTATTGAGTTTGCTTGAGATTAGGTTTAGAAAGGGAATATGGCTTTTTAGTTTGCATAGGCTTAAGAGATTAGGTTTGCCTTTTTTTTCTTCTTCTTTTCTAATATATATATTCGTTCAACTTTATTTTTCCCTTTTCAAAGAAGTGAATGTGTCACTTTAGCAATGAAGATAGGTAGTCATAATGAGCCCAACAAGCCCATGGGTCCACAGGACCATGAACCCTAACCCTTAACACCTTGGCTAAGTGGTTCACTTCTTTAAGGTCCCCTAGCCCAGAAACCCAAGCCAGCTGGTTACATGGTTCAGTGGCACATATGTACCAAACATGCAACGCAATAATTATGAAGGGGCCGGGTATGGTCCTACAATTTAAAAAGGGTTTTAAAAACCCCAAATCCCCTCATGTGGAGGACACCAATAATTTATATAGCTAATTTCCAAGCACCAAATGGTTGAACCCTTGAAACTTGTGTGCTCGTTTCATTTGTGGTCAAACACAATGTACAAAGGGAACACTTCAAATTAGGCAAACCTCCAATTTTTGAGTTATGAAGATAAGACCCTGTTTTTAAACAATATAATAATAATAATAGACCCTTTAAATGCCTAAAGGACAAACCATATTCTGTCAAATTAGGCCCTCTATAATTGAAGTTCTAACACACCCCATCACCCTTTAGGCAAGGCTTTTGCTTCCCAATAGTTACAAATGCCCATTGTCCACTGGTTGTATTTGTAATTGCAAGCACACTTCCACAAGCTATCATACACTATATACTATAATCTTTTTTTGCATTGCTCTCACATGGGATGTGAGCTTTTTTGAAGTGATTTAGTTTTGCTGCAAAAATTTATATAAACCTACCAGTGAACAGTGGGTAATAAAGATATATGATACCATTAGATAAGTTTCTGACCCTTTTATTAGGATTTCATAGTTGGTCCATGGGGACCATTAAGTCCAAATTCTAAATTTATCAAATATAGACTAATCATGGTTTAAGATTGTGGGGTGACAAGTGAAAAAAAACTATTGTATTTGTTGTTTATTTCCCATTGGAAGGCAATGAAAAGGCTTTATATATATATATCAAACTTTGTGATATATGTGGGGAAAGGAGATTCATGAGATGAATAGAATAGAATAGATTTGATATATATAAATTATGAATAAAAAATATCATTGCATGACAGGGATGACATAAATGGAGGGGGTTAATCCCATAAAAATATCATAGGCTTAAGAGATTAGGTTTGTTTAGGGGTGGCCATCATTGCCATCACACCTTCATATAGAAACCATTAATAATATATAATATATAGCTCTCTTACAAGAACAAACCCAAAAATAAAAGAAAGAAAGGGGGAATGAGAGTTACAACTTACAAATGCCAACCTCTTTACACACTTAAAAAGAAAAGTATCTTAAAACTTTGTTAATCATTTGGGAAGAAGATGATAATAAATCCATATAGTTCAAGCCTTATGAGGGCATTGATAGCATTTGGTGAATAAACCAAATGTATTAATCTGTTGTATGAAATTAAGCATGCTTGCCCATCCTCCAAATCCAAATCCCACAATCAACACCCATACTACAACAAAGATGTTGATGGAGTACATGCCCGCCCACCCTCCAAGGAATGATGGTGGTCTCTCCACTGCATTCTGCAAAACAGAAAACAAAGAAGAAAACATCAGTAATAGTTATTGAGAGGGTAATGATGATGATAATTGAACAAAAAGTATGGCTAACCTCTCGTGCGGATGAAGGTGCAAAAGTAATCATGTGTGCTAATGAAGGGATAATGTAAACAGTGAAGCTGACAAGGAGAGATCCAACAGTTGAATTGATAGGGCCAAAGAAAGGGAAGATAATAGCCAAGAACCAGATTGGGATCACTACAGGGAGTCTAGCCAGTGCTCTCTTGAACACACTCTTGGTTTCATGCACCCCAATGAATTTCTCCCACACAAAGTATAAAGGAGTGCAGGCAAATCCAAATGTAATAAACTGAAAAAAAAAAGAAGTTAGTTTACATACTTTTTCACTACCATGAATGAATCTGAAGTTCATAAACACAGACCTGATGAATGAGCATGAGAATAACAGCAGTGTCTCTGAAACCAGACCTTGGTAGCAATGATAAAGCATTGGAATGGGTAAGAAGCAAATCCCCAAAAGCCCAGTAAACAGCAGAAGCTGATGGTAAAGTTAGGGTTAACACATAAAGTGTTGCTATCAAGTATATCATTTTGAACTTTTGTGGCTTCCACATAGCATGCATGATCTCCCTACAATTAAAACATATATTTAACAATGATTATAATCCAAGTCCAATTATATCACTAAAAGATGTATAGATTTTTTAGGTTGAAATGCTCACACAGTGACAGCATGACCACCAAAGGTGTAAAGAATGTTGGTGGCTCCAGTGAAGTAGAGAACCATCTTGTTTGGACCTGAGTGCTTCACCCCATCAATCTTTCCCATGTAAAAACAAAGAGAATTTTTGAGGGATAGAGAATAAAACATGACAGATCATATATATGTATAAAGCTGCTATGTCATGTACCTGTCCATGGAGAAGGGAGGCAATTGTCAGGTACCATGCAGTGTAAGAAGTCATCATAAGGCCAAGAAATGACCAAACTCTGTAGTTATGGAATGAAGGAATAAACACAGTTGTTGCACAGCAGGCTCCAAAAATGTACGTCCAAGTTCTCTTATCAAGGTTGTCATTTATATAGTAGATGTTGCTGTATATTCCATTAATGCAAAATCAGAACAAATGGATAAAAACATCCAAATTGTAAGCATTAATTATGATTCTTTATGTTTATTTACCTAGCACAGGCAATTAACTGAATCACTGATCCAAACAGCAGAAAAGTGCAGTTGAAAAATAGACCTATGTTTCTCCAATGTTTCCCCAACAATCCATCCAGAACTTCAAACCACTGCCATGAAAAAAATTTGCAAAAAGAACCCAAAAAAATGTGTAACTTTTTTTTTCTTTTGCTTTCTGAAAGAACATTCAGTATGAGAAAAAAAAGGTAAAAACTTGGTACCTGAATTACATGATTCCTGAAATCAACCTTTTCTCTTTCTTTCCTTGTTCTATACTCCACATAAAGTAAACTTATAAGGTATGCTGTCCAGCTTCCCATTAAGCCATAAAAAAGTTGGAACAAAATCCCAGATAACATTCCCAGTTGTGAGAACGAATATGGCAGTGTAAGTAGAACTTGAGCAACCTATATGCAATTTCATAAACAACATAGAAAAAGATTAGCTCAAAGTGGTTGACAAAATGTGTAAGAAGAAACAAGTTGGCAACAAAGTGAAGAAAGTGTGCCTGGTTAGAAGCACAGCTGAACCATGCATCATAGACTGAACCACCATGCCAAAAGAGATTTGATAGTTTGTTCTTTGCAGACTTGGAATCCCCTTCTTCTCTTTCCATTTCTATATAGTTTCCAGCTACTACTGTTTCAACCTTCTCAGAAGCCATGTTTTTTGGTATGATACTGTAAGCTTCAATAGCAATGTTGGGGGGGCAGTGATGGAGTGATTTAAGTCTATTTTTATAGATAAACCTAAGTGCTGCTTTTCCCTATCTACTACTAGTTAAGCAGCTGCCATACTCTTTTCTTTTCTTTTTTTCCTTTTTCTTTTTTAAATATAGTAAAAGAATTTGTTGAGCAATAATTGAGTCACCCCTGTGGGGACCTAGCTAGTTACTGAATACTAGTACATGTATATACATGTTTAAAAGGTTAGTACGCCGTTTTTTGTGAATGAAAAAATATATAAGTTGTAAATAATCGGGATTTACATTTCTTAATACGAAAAAAAGATAACATGATATTTCCTAAGTTGGTTATAGCTTTAGCATTCATTGGTGGGTTGATGCATCAATGTCCCCCATGGGTGACAAGCTCATTTCAGTGTTATTTCTTCCTTTGGGGCTGACAGGAAGGTGATGGGTCCATGCTCTCATGCATTGCACGAGCGGGTGGTCCACTATGTGTCCTATTTTCATCATAAAAGAAAGCCATTCAACATTGATTGGTATTGAATCAAATACAAAAAAGAATTTATTTAGTCCTCAAGGACTAAATTAAAAAAAAGATAAGAAAGTGGGGGAGAGAAAGGATTAGTGTAATTGATTTGAGTATGAATGTTAGGGGAGGGGAGATGTTGGGGTAGGCTAAAAAGGATGGTAGTGAATGATTACAGGGAGTGAGCTTTGGTGCTAAACATGATTAGTACCACACGTGTGCCAACTGGCTTTACAATATATATAATTTTCAAAGGTGTCAAATTAAATCTAAACCAAGATTGAAGGGGTTGATTAGATGAGAATATTACTGATTAGGTCTTTTATTATTATTATTTTGCGGGGGTAGTTTTTGTATCCGACCATGATCTTGAAATGCTCTCGCTTTTAGAAGTCACAATTAGGTGGCTTTATTTAGATTATGGCGACATGTTCAAATTAAGGGAATAATTGAGTTAGCATGTCATTTCATCCCTTGCCAAAATTTGTTTTTCGGTATGTCCAAAAAATCTATTTTATTATTCAAAAATAATAATATATTTATTTTTAATTAATATTTAAATTAAATTTATATCCGACGAAGTACCCTATTCATCAACAGAATTTGATAAAAGTTCTTTCCTTTAAGCATATATCAAAATTGTTATAACATAATAATAACATGAGAACTAAGTTTGTCTAAATACATAATTGTAGTACGTACTTTTTCATATACAAATGAATATTTGGTCGAGGAAGTCCAATATTACACCACTGAAGAGACCCAAATGTCAATATTAATTTATGCGATTCTTTTCAATTTTAAGGATATTTTTATTTTAATACTTACTAAGTATTAAGCACGGTGACAAAATATATTGTTTTTTTAAAGAAATAATAATAATATTATAAATAAAAAACAATTACGTACTCAAAAAATGTTTAATCTCATAAACTGTTATTTCTAGAAAATATACGTAAGACCACAAGCAACCTAGCATTTTTCATTTTGCTTACTTCTGTGGCAAACATGAGAAAAGGAAAACATAACTTAGACCCTTTAAAGCCTTATATTTTGGACCTATATATCAATGTTGTTTTCTATTGAACACTATTTCTCAAGCGGTATAAAGTTGGTATTTAAATCTCGAATTTTACTGTGTTTGTTTTAGATTTATTTTAATTAGTCGTAAGTACATTGCAGTTTTTAAGAAAAATGCATATTCGAATTTTAGAGACAAAAATATGAATAATAGGTTAAAAGTGAAGATGTAAAAGGGAAGGGAATATTTAGGGGGAAAAAACTTTTTACCAAAAATGATAATTCAATACAATATCATTTGACGCGTTGCTTTAATGCAAGGCAAATTAAAACATGATTGTGGTTTGGCTGTAAGTTCAGGCTTTTCACATTGTAATAGAAAGGAGATGTTAGGCAAAAGGTAATTAGACAGCTCGAAAATGATACTTGTCATTATTTTGACTGCCTTTAATCAAGCACCTTTCGTAATTACACCACAATCGCCACCATGCTTTTTTTTTTTTTCATTTGTTTAAATTCCATTTAGTTCTAATCATGAAGGATTCTTTCGACTGAAATAAAAAATAAAAAATAAAAAAAAATAACGTAAAATTTGATTGTTCACCTTGCATGTGGAATAGTTTTAAAATTCGTGATTAATGTCTATCAAGAGATGTCTATGGACCGGGCCGGGTCCAACTAAAATTTTAACCTTATTTATTAGGTTTGGGCCTGGTCTGGAAAATAAGCTTAAGATTTTACCCAAATACAGACTAAATAAAAATGTTAAAACCCAGGCCCGACCTAGTCTACTCCTATTAATTTTTTACTTTTAAATAAAATATAATATATCAAAATACTAAAAATATTAAAATAAATGTTTCTCAACAAATTAAAAATAAACATATATATATGTACTTAAATAACATTAAGATATGTACAATTTAACAAGTAAATGCCTCTAAAATAGTAACAAAATTAATAATAAAACAAAAGTTATACAATATCCAAACAATACTAACAAAATAGTACCAACATGATAGTGAAATGGTAGCAAAATAGTGAAAAAAATAACAATAAAATAGTAATAATAAAAAAAGCAAGGAAAAGCAACAATTTTTTTTCATATTTGGGCCGAGCCCGTTTTCTAAACATGCCTTTTTTTTTTTGCTCAAACCTATTTTTCAGACCTATATTTTTATCCAAATACTCTCATTTCTGGGGTCAAGCCAGGTGACCCGACCCATGGATAGGTCTATCTCTACCGCCTTAATGGATTTACAGAACACAAAAAATTAGTCATTGGATTCGCTCTAATGAATATTTTTGAGAAACAAAAATATATATTATGTGGTGAGATTTTAATCATAAAAATTAGTTTAATATTATTTTAGGGATGAATATCTCTAATTTAATATTCTCTAACATTGATATAATTAGGGATGTGTTTGATTTGGTTGAATCAGGATTTTTATTGTTTTTGAATGATGTTTTACTTCAACTCGATTTTTATTATTATTAATTTTAAGTTTTGAAATTTTGAATTTATTTTAAATGTATACTTCACAGATTTTTCTAAAAGTTGCTATGAACTCTTTTTTTTTAATTTGTTGAATTTTTAAATATTTTTATTAATTTTTTAAATTTTTATGAATTACACGTGGACTGTCATATGAGTGGCCACATCAATATTGTTAAAATTGTAATACTTCAGCTAGTTATTTAACCAAAAAATAAGCAATTTGATTAAATTTTAAAGATTGAGAGTCAAAATAACCCAAAAAAAAGAATAACGGTCAAAATAACAAAATAAATAAACCTTTTAGTATTTTGTTGTTAGAATAAGCTCTTATTAGATTTGGGGTTAGACCAAATCCAACCTTAAATGAATGGAAAGTAAAATTCTTCCAAAATTCCTTTGCCTACCTATAAAATTTAAACTTAAAATGTTAGTTAGATATTCAACTCGTTGCCGTTTAGTGCATATGGAGCAACTTTCCCATGTGAGAGCAAGAGGATAGTCTTTCTGGGGAAAAAGATAACCGGGGGGGAGGGGGGACCAAAACAGCTGCGAAAAGCTCGAAAGCTTATTTTGGAATGCCCCACTTTGACTTGGGGATCGAGTGGATTAGTGATGCATCAACTTTCAGTTATTTTTCTTTTTTTCAAAGTTTCCAATTTGATCATAATTTCATGATTTCACCTTTGTTTGGATGCTGGGAAAATGAATGTGAATGGAAAAAGAAAACGATACGAGACCTTTAGATCAGATAGGATGTGGATTGATCGTCGGCGAACAAAACAAGTTAACAAATCTCAATTCTTTTGAGTGATAATCTAATTTGAGGTTGAAATATGCCATAGGTTATTTTTATAAATTTGGATTTTAGTCCCTATATTTTTATATTCAAGAATTTAGTTTTTTATTTTTTAAAATTTAATATTCAGGTCCAATTGTTAATATTATTTTTTTGTCAAATTTATTGATGTGACATTTTGAAATAAAAAAAAATCTCACTTTGTAATAATGCAACTAAAAAAATGACACTGTAATGAATTTGAATTTAACAAAAATACTTTTAATAGTATTAACAGTTGGACCTGGATTTTGAAATTTGAAAAGTAGATAGATTAAATTCCTATAAATAAAAGTATAGGGACTAAATTTTAAATTTGTGAAGAGTACATGGACTTATGACATATTTTAACATTTTTTATTAAAAAAATATAAATACAATCAACTCTCTCTATAATAGCCCTATTTGTCTATTACGATTTTGTCTGTTGTAAAGAGATGTCTATCATACACCTATAACATGTTGTTATAGAAATAATTGTTGTAATCAACCATAGAATATATTGTGAATTTTCATTAAATGAGGAAAGTGAAAATTATGTTCAAAAACGAAAGAAAGTGAGAATCACATCAATAAAATTAAAAAAAAAACGTCCAGCATGTGATGCATTACTACTTTTATGTTTACCTCATATTACATTTTAGTCACTTATGTTTGAAATGTTACGTTTTAGTCACTTACGTTATCGCGTTGTAATATTTTAGTCATTGACCTGTTAATTGTCATTAATGGTGTAATGGTAAGCTGACGTGACACATTAAATCATCGTTTCAAACAAAAATTTTAGGTTAATTTATACAACCGTTCCCTATATTTTTTTTTCATTTTGAGCAATATAAATTTTTTCTTTTATATTTTTTTAACTTTTCTTTTTTCTTTATTTTTTATTCTCTTCTGCTTCTCCCTCTATTTTCCTCCCTTCTCCATTTCTTTTAACGTAGTTGTTCTATGTTTTGCATATGTTAAAACTATATCTTTAATAGTTTATTGAATATTTAATTCCACCCACCAAAGATTATTTCATTTAATAAAATATATATGATTAATAGATTTTTTTCATGTGAAATTTAAACATTTTATTGAAATAATATTTTAATTATGATCATTTTTATTTAATAAATTATAATTAACATGCTTGCTTACAAGAAATATCTATAATTTTACTTAAAATTTTAGATAATTAATGTGTTGTTATAGAAAACTAATTTAATAAAGAATATACTTCATAACTATATGATTGTTGCTTTTATAAGTGAAAAATTGTTATAGAATGTTAAAATAAAACATAAAAAATCGGTTTTACTAAAAACTTGATTGTTATAGCAAAATATTATTATATCGGGCAGTTGTTCTAGAAAAGGTTAAAATATGACACAAGTCCCTGCACTCTTTGTACTTTTGTTTTTAAGAATTCAGTGACTCTACCTTTTAGATTTCAGTATTTAGTCCAATTGCTAACACTATTAATTTTTTTTGTTAAATTGAAATAAAAAAAAATGTACTCACTTTGTAACCATGTAACTAAAGAAAATGGTGTTGTAATGAACTCGAATTTAACAATATTAATAATTGACCTTATATTTTTAGATTCGAAAAGTAAAATAACTAAATTTCAAATGTATAAATGGTACGGACACTTGGAACAAATTTTAACCCTTATGAAATGGTGCAACTTGACTAATCATGGGAAAACCTAGGAAAATTAGTTGAAATGTTACATTTTCTTACATGACCTTTTGTCGTTAGTTGGGCAATTCCATCAAGCTTTGATTGTATGATAATGGATAATCATCTCCATCTTTTGTTATAAATTTTGATTTTTTTTCTCTCAAATGATTGATTAAAAAAAGAAAGGAAAAGGTGGTGATCCTTTCATAAACTAGATATCTCAAGTAAAGGAACATAATGAGATTTTTTTTTAATTATTTAAATTTAATTATAAAAATATGAGATATAAATATAAATACATAGTTTTTAATATGTTAAAAAATAATAAAAATGAGTTTATTGAACTAAACTAGATGCGATCTGTATTTAATATGATGTAAATTTATTAGTTTGAAGGATGTTGGTAAAATTATCATGGAAGTCCTTGTGCTAGAAATTGAAATATATTTTGTTTCATTTATTAAAAAAAATGGGTAAATTAGTTTTTATACATTAGGTCATAGGATAAATTGGTCCTTTTGTTAAAAATTTCATCTATTTCTACTATTAAGAACAAATATGTCAGCATGAGATACACGTGGCATGTCAGGTGTCACTATCTAGTTATTTCGTCAGTCACGCCAGTTTTTAATAGTACGGATGTAATTTTTAACAAAAAAATTAATTTACTTTTCGATCTAACGTATAAAAACTAATTTACTCATTTTTAATAAAAAAATTAAATATAATCTAATTCTTAATACAAAAATCTTCGTATTACTTTTACCTAATGATGTCATGCGAAGCTGTATATAGCATTTTAAAGCACTTTTGTGGTGCTTTAAATTCTTGGGAAGATAATAGCTTTGGGTAGAACAAAAGCTTCTAAATCTTTCAATGGATGCATTGTCCCACGTGCTTAAAAGGATGTTTCATTGAAGAATCCTTTTCTCTCTTTCTTTCCATCCTCGTCATCATAAAATCGAGAATATCCCCAATCAATTGAGTTAAGCTTCAATTTTTTTTATTAGAACACTATTTTACACTTAATATTAAACAAAGCTCTAATAATCTTAATTGAATCATGAACGATAATTGTTAAGTACGAACAAACTGCACTTAAAAAATTTAAAATAATTTCAACAATCAATTAAGTTAAGTTTTAAGTTCTATATTTTATTTAAGTCTCGTTAGATAATCTTAATTTCATTATGAATATCAATGGTTTTCAATGAGGTATTAACTTAATAGTAAGGTTGAAGTTTTGAAAACTTTGAGATTCAATGTTCAAGCCTCACTATGTGTAAATACCATGTGTAAGTTCTCAATCAAAATTTAATTTAAGTTTTACGATGTACGAGTCTTGTTTAATCATTATTCTATTATCAATTTGATGATGATATTGCATGTATTTGTAACCTAAAAAATTGATGAAAGTGAAATGGTAAGTGCAAGGAAACTAGACACATAGAAAGAAAACTCCATGAACCAAAAATAACATTATTTGAAGGAAGGAGATGAATGATAGAGTAAGTGGGATGGTGAAGGACCATGTAACATGGGAAGGGTCAGACCAGAATCTAAGGCTTGGCCCAGCCATTGTGCCATTGGCTCCATCTTCCATGTTCTCTTCTCTGCCTTCCTTTTTCCCTTTTTTATTTTCTCCAAAAAGTTCGAGCTGACTACATACATTTTTATGACTTTCATATATAATTTTATGGTAATCTCCAAAAGCGCCTAATTGGGTATCATATCTTCTTCATTGGGCCCTCAAAGTACTAAAGCTAAGGGCATTGCCGGCCCATCTCAACCTAACACTCCAACTCAAGTGTTTCCCAATTATTATTAAATAGAAAATATATGTGGAGTGAATCTTGATTCGACTGACGTTGGTATTATTGTTAATATAGGAGTTTATGGGTTCAAGCATGCTGAATTGTATGTATTCTCTGATTTAAGGATTGAGAAAGAAAATATCTTAAAAAACCTAAATTTAATTTAATTTAATTTAAAATAAAACATGTTGGCAAACCATTAAAAATATGTTCATAATATTAATAATTATATTATAATATATAAAATAAAAAACAGAAATGATAAAAAAAGTTATTAATCTAATCATAATATTCGTTATTTTATACAACTTGATAAATGAATAAAGACTATAAAAATAAACTATTTATGAATGAATATCATATATTCATTTTAAATTGCTTCATCGTTGCATAAAAATTTTAAATAGACTTATATAAAATTTAAAAAATATAAAAATAATTAAAAAATAAAGATATAATTTTTTAAAAATTAAAAAAGTTTCTAGTGGCTCAATCTCAAAGTATCACATTATCACACTTTAACAGAATCTAAATTTAGAGATCAAATTGGATAAAAATTATCAAGTTTTGAAACTAATGTGAACAAAAGAATTCAGAGGCCATAGTTGGAAAAGTTACAAGTTGAGAGACTAGGCACTAAATCTTCCTTTATTCCTATTCATTTTTCCTCTCCAAATCTAGTATTTAATTAACAAACTTTAAGGACTAAACTGGGAACTCTGATAACGTTAGAGACTAAAGTAGGAAAAAAACTTTAAGGACTAAAGTGAAAAAACGGTATACTTCAAGGACTAAAGTTTGCATAAAGACTTTAATTAATTATGATATTTCTAACAAAAGGTCCAGGCTCAATGAACCCAGCTCTTTTTTAGGCCAAGACCCAGCCCATTCGAAATCTATTTTTTTCACTGCTTTTCATTTTTAGCGATATCTATAAATTAATTTCGAGAAATTTAATTAAAAAGATTATATATAATCAGATCTCTTTTTGTTGGGAAAATTTCAGAAATCTGAAAAAGCGAAGGAGAGAAATGGCGAGCGGAGGGAAAGTGTCTTTTAAAGTCACTCTTACCTCTGATCCTAAGCTCCCTTTCAAAGTGTGAGTTCTCTTTTTTTTTTTTGGGGGGGGTTCGATCGCTTGATTTAATTTTCCCTAATTTTGATTATTAATCTTGATTTTTATTTTTGATATGATTTTCGAAATTGCAGGTTTAGCGTGCCTGAAGCAGCCCCTTTTACAGCCGTCTTGAAATTCGCAGCCGAGGAATTCAAAGTCCCTCCTCAAACCAGTGCTATCATCACCAATGGTAATTCAATTCGTTCCCTCTGCTCTTTTTCTTTTTTGGATTTAAGTATTGATTTTGGTGATTTTATATTTCTTTTTGCATGTCTCAATTAAATCACATGCTTTTTTTTGTTAAATTAGGATTTGGGAATTGGAAGATGTAAACTGGCTTAGATTAGCAAATTTGCCCTTTTTTAAAGGAAATCGAAATAATTGGTGAATTAGGCTGAATTCAATTTAGTACAATCTGATTTTCTTAGGCAACTATGATGAAAAAAAAATACGTGATCAAAATAATTGTTTTTCTTTTAATATTTTGATAGAATTGGGAGATGTTATATGCTTTTTTCAAGTGCAATCTCTTTATTTATTTTCTATTATGTTATTTAAAGTATTTTTTTTAACATTTGGGCCTTTTTTTTTCTTTGCTATATTATCTTGTTCCCCTACTTAAAATTCATCTGTATTCACTTATTTGTGGCTGCAAACATTGTGTTAATTTCATGAGAAATTGTCAACTATGGTTAAAGGCTATTCATTGTTTTTCAATGAATGGGTCATAAGTCAATTAGAGTTGTTCGGTCTTATTGATTAGTAATGACATGAGAGACTTGTACAGAGGAGCACATTACGGTGCTCCATCTGTTCTATACATATGGTTGTCCTTCAGTTAGATTAGCTAAAATATCAAGCAGGCCAAGACAATGAAAAGACACTGTATACTCTTTAGCAAACAATTAAAAATGGCCTAATCAAGTTCATCATATTTGAAAGGATTCATTATCTTCTGCTTGAAATTTGGTTCTGTTTGTCGATAAAGGATAGTTGGAACCAATTGTTGATAAATCAAAACTTTCCATGGTTAACTCTTCATAAGCAGCTTTGGCTCCATTTTTATAATTTACTTTTCAATAATCCTAGTTGCAACTATGTTGTTTTAAATATAAATGTGCATATAGTTGCGATCAGATGGGCATGTCAACTCTATGATGTTAGGTATCTTAATATGTTCATCCTAAATTATATGTTGGTTTCCACTTCATTTTATATTGAATTATATTATGTTTTTTTCTGAAAACAGATGGCGTGGGAATCAATCCTCAGCAAAGTGCAGGTATGCTGACACTTAATTGTTGTTGACTAATTTTAGGGTTTTAGAGCTTCATTTTATTTGCTCTTCTTTATCAAGTCTCCTGAAATTTTACCATTTTCTATAAACTTTGCACTTGAAATAAGCATCGATATTTTCATTTTTGAGAATCCGGCGTGTAAGATTAGTTTAGGATATCATTTAAGCAGACAGGCATTCCTGTGTAAGTTTCACTTTCGTTGAATACTTCCAGAAAAACGTAATGATGTGAATTACAGCTATGTCCTTGTTTTTCCTATCTGCCTTAATCATGAATAGCCTCAGTAATATCAAAACCTATAGTATGGTTTATGTTAAGTCTGTTCTACCTCTCTTCTGATGCTTGGTGTCTGTGTTGAATGTTCATCCTATTATGACTTATGTAAATAGAATCTCCGTCTAAGCCGGAAAATAAAACAGCTATTCTGTGGTTACAACAATAAAAAGATTTTGCAGTTTTAGTTTATGATTTATGTTTACCTATAATACTCGATTGGATTTGGCAGGAAATGTGTTCCTCAAACATGGATCGGAACTTCGCTTGATTCCCCGTGACAGGGTGGGAGCCTTTTGAAATAACAAAAACTTCATTTGTTATCTCTGAGTGAGAAGACTGGTTATGACTTTGTTTGGTTATGGATCCTTTGTTTTGGTATGTATGTTTAAACTTTTACTTGATGTAGAACATGACGGATAGCAACTTCCTTTTTTCCTAAAGAAAATATATAAGAGCAATATAATTTAAAGACCCTGAATTTTGTTTGATGCATGTTAATGTTTGGTTTCATTTCATCTTGATGTTTTTTTATTGGTAATATTTTTATTTTATTACTTGATGTTTGAGCAATATAGTTATTCTTTAATCATGTGATTAGGGTTCGAGTTTATTTTAAGATACATTAAATTAATGAAAGGAAATTTTCAGAAATCCTAACTCCTAAGAATTCTAAGAAAATTTATAAAGTAATCAAAAATTTCTACATTGAAAAAACTGTAAATTTGTAATAAAAGAAAATTTTGACATTTTAAAAGGGGATAATTGCATATTTGCCCTTCTTACTTTATCAAAACTTTTAATGTGGCATTTAAAGTTTTTAAATGTTCAATTTGCCTTTTATGACTTGTTCCGTCTTCCAAAAATGTACTTGGGTTTAACGGTGTTAAAGTATAACGTGTCAGTGCATTTGGACCACTATAATACTACCACGTGATACTTTTCTACAAAAATGAAATTCCAAAAAATCTTAAAAATATCCAAGTTTTTATTTGAAATTACTTAAATTATAAAAATGCAAAAGTTCTAAAATTTCAGAAATTATAATTTTTTTAAAAATATAGGTTTCTTTATAATTTCAATTTTTTAATTTATATAAAAAAAATTAGAATTTTTTAGGATTTTATAATTCTAAAATTTCAAAATATATAAAAATTAAATGTTCTCTTTCTAAAATTATAAAAATATTTTATATAGATTAGATATTCAAATTATAAAAACCAAAAGTATTAAAATATTATTTTGTATATAAAATTACAAATTTCTTCTAAAAATTTTAAAAATATATTTTTATAAACTAATAATTCTTTTTTTTCCTAAAATTTTAGTTTTCTTGAAAAAAATATGAAATCCATGTTTTTTTTTCTCAAAAACTTAAATATTAAATTCTTTTTTTTTTCAAAAATTACTGAGATTACTGGAATATTGAAAAAAAATAGTTTTTTGAACGCATCGATACGTTAATGTTGGTGTTGATGGAACTTATAAGATAGGAATGTTGTGTTAGATGATAGTGTTGCAAATTAATCCCACACGAACAGTGGTTCTAGGATTGAGAGAGTTGTTAATCTCTCTATTATGGTGGATGATTGGGCCAAGACAAAATAATAAATCAGGTTCTTTTAAAAAATTTATAAAATATAATACAATAAAATAAATTATATACTAGTAATTTTATTAAAATAATATGATTTATTATATTAAGCGAATAAGATATTTTTTAGCAAAATTTAAAAAAAAATATTTTTCATTCAATCTACCCTATGTCACCAAAAAAGGAATTAGGGGGAGAAGCTAAAAATACGGCTGGTTTAATGACTTTATTAGTTAAAACCCAAAAATGTCATCAAATTAAGAATGAAAAGATTACAAGAAAGAAGAGGTAGGAGGGAGAATTATACCTACAATAATGGTAGATTCAGCAAACTGCAGATGAGAGGCTCTCAATCTCTCAAATATAAAGTAAAAATTAATAATTTCAATTGATTGACGCTAATGATTTTATAAATGATGTATTACTCAAATCAAATTTAGCCCTATTTAATTTGTAGAAAATTTCTTCCATGGCCATGGTTATGGGAAAATAGAAAATGTTGAAAGTTAGTAACAATTTTTTTTTAAGGAAAACTGAAATTCATTTTTAATTTTAATGGTAGGAGTTGGAATTTAGGAATTAGAAGAGGTTTGGAGAAGTCAAGGAGTTGAAGATGAAGTATTTATGGCTAATAATTGAAAACCCTAGACATTTAATTATTTTATTTTAGTTTGAAAAAGAATTTCTCATATTAAAAGATAAATAAATAAAATTTCTAACCCCTTTTAGCCTTAGCCTAGGGCGACTGCACCTCAAAACGAGCCCCAGGGCCGACCCTGAATGAGGAAGAGCTACAATAGGTTGTCCTTCCAAAAGCCTCCCACTTTGTCGTGATCTTTATTAGTTGAAATGTTAAGGGTCTAAGTCAATCCCTAACATCATTCTACTATGGATACCTGACTAGGAAAGTGAAAGTCAATCTATGTTTCATTATGGAAATGAAAATCACAACATATTCTTGTAACAAGTTGGGTACAAAGTGGGGTTAAAACTTACTAGTTGGTACAAATTGTGCAGGTAAAAGGGGATGGACAGTTCTCTACGTGGTCTAGCTCAGTTTCTTGTAAGATATGGTTTATGGATAATAAAATTTGGTTTGTTTATATTGAGGAGCTTGATAAATAATCCTTTTGGCTTATTTGTTTATGGCTTTCTAATTTTAAATGAAAGACAAAAGAGTTTGGGATAGACACAAGGACAAGATGTCCTTCAATATAAATGAAATCAAAGGGGCGGATAAGCTATTAAACTGTCTTATTAAATGTGGATTAGAAGAGATACTAGCTAAGGGGCCTTATTTTACACGAACTATCAACAAGCAAGGCAAGGGTCAAGTTTTAGGAAAGGCTTGATAGTGCCTGTCTAATAAATAAATGGGTTTGGATAAAAATACAAGGCCAAAAAATAAGATTGAGTAAAATTTAAGGCTCGTTTTTTACATAGGTTAGGCTTTGGACAAGATTTTTTTGGCACGAGCCCGAGCCTGACCTGGTCCGAATACATTATGATAAAAAATAGTTATATTAATTATGTATGTTAAATAATAATTATATATATTTATATTAAATCATTAACCCAGTAACAATTAAACCCTTTGACCAAAACCTAAAAAAAATAAACTTACCTAACTAAATAACTCAACCCAACCCAAAATGTAAAAATTTAAAATTATATTAAATATAGTAAAATGTTTATTATATTTATTAGTGTTTTTTAATATAAGAAAATATCTATTATATTTATGGTAGTATTTGTTAATATAAATACTTTTTAATTTATTTTTAATGTGTTAGAAAACTTTTATTTTTGCGTTTTTAGTGTATTTAGTGTATTATTTTGTTAAAAATTATTTTTAAATAAAAGCTAATCTAAAAAATCAAATATAGGCAAGTTGAGTCGGGCCCGTGTTTACCTTTAGAGTTGGGTCGGGCCCGTGTTTACCTTTCTTAAATTGGGTCGGGCTTGGGCAAAAAGTAAGCCCATTTTTTGGGTTGGGACAGGCCTGAGCTTGAAAAATTAATCTATATACCTTGCATGGGCCTGACTTGGCCCATGAGCACCTCTAACTATACAAAACCTTCTACTGATTATCTAACTGCACCTTGGCGCATGTGTGCCGAGGTTATAAATCAATACAAAAACAATCAATAATCTAGCGATGTGCTGCAAATGTGACAGGTCGAGTTGTAATATTTTGTAGTGTTATAATGGAACACTTGAGTATTCCAAGGATAGAACTCAAAACCTAAAAAAAATAGAACACTCGAGTTATAATATATATTTATACTTATATTAAATCACTAACTAAATAACAATTAAACCTACTGCCTAAAACTTAAAAAAAAAATATCCAACTAAATAATCCAACCCAAAATATAAAATTTTAAAAATTATATTTACTACAATAATTTTTTTTATATTTATGGTAGTGACTTTTAATATAAATACTTTTAAACATATTTGTAATGTGTTAGGAAATTTTTATTTTAATGTTTTTAGTGCATTTAGTGCATTATATATATTTTAAAATTATTCTTAAATAAAAATTAATTTAAAAAATTAAATATGGGCGGACCGAATCGGACTCGAATTTACCTCTCTTAAATTAAGCCTATTTTTAAACCGGATCGAGCCTAAACTTAAAAGTTGATCTAGATACTTTATATAAACCTGACCCAAATCTAACCTGAATCCAATTTAAGTCATTGCTCAAATTTTTTTTCTTAATTCAAGCCTTTGATAGTTTTGGAGACAACTATTTAAATATGCATATAATATAATATAATATATATCTGCATTCAATTTATTTTATTTCTAACTTTTTGGGAAATTGAAAGGAGGAAGAAAAGTATCCCAAATATCAATGATGCACAGACAATTTATATGGGCAATGTAAGAAGTTTTCAAATTTTTTAATTTGTGATTTTATAAATATAATATAAAATTGTAAGAGCTTATTGAACCCATACTAACCTATTAACTGACATCAAAATCTTGAGATAATGAGTATCAAACCAGAGTCAAAGTCTAGAAATATACATGTGGACAAACAACAGCTAATGTACATTAAACCCATAAAATATCCCATTTTGTTCTGAGAGTATGATATCATTTAAATAAAATCTTTTGAGTTAGTGTTTTGAGGATCCGCACTAAATTTAATTAGGGTTTAATGTGATTATCGAATATTGAAAGGTGTTAGACAATAAGTAAAACGGATATGACAACATTTAGTTCTCAAACTTGACAATATTTCTTAACTTGGTTATGTTCTATATTAGTCTCTGAACTTGACAGTTTTTCTTAATTTTGGTCCTCGTGGGGACCTTGCACTTTGAGATCGTGTTATGTCATCACCTAAATTATTTTTAAAAAAAATTATAATTTTTTAGGTTGACATAAACCAAAACCGGAAAAAGGTATAAGGTAAACTACAATAGAGGTCACCCAACTATTTTTTTTCTTTTTTGATCATACAACTATGAAAAGTTACAAAACAGTCACCCAACTATTCTTTTTTTTTGGGTCACTAGCTAGCTAACGTAAAAGTGGAAATATTCAAAAATCCAAAATAATTGAGTGACCAAAAAAGAAATTTATTAATAATTGGGTGAGTATTAATATAATTTATTCAAAATTGAAGGACTTAAGTTTAAAAAATGGTTAAGTTACTGCTTTATCTGAAAAGAAAAAGAGTGAGTAGGAGGGAGAGGTGTTTGTAAAACTAGGTTGTTCCACAATGGCTGCCCTGGAATCATCCTGTAAGAAAAAAAAGATCCATGTTTCAGTTTCAGACTTTGTTTTCAGAACCAAATTCTGTCAGGATTCTCTTCAAATTTGAAATAAAACTGAAAGAGGACAAGACACCAAGGCATGATGTCCCAGTGCTGGTTCCACTACCATGGAAAACGAACCTACGATTCCAATTTACATGCAAATATGTTTGGGTTTTGGCTTTTAGTAAGTGACAATGGAATCAAGACATTGATATTGTAAGAAAAAAAAAGTAAATTCCCCATTAGGGAGAATGGAAGTTATGGGTGCCTAAATTGTGCTACCTGTTGAGTTATTCTATGATGGTACTACTTCACTTCACATTTTATATTTTACTGTAACTCTGTCAGTTTCTTCGATTGTTGCATTTTTTTGTTTTTTCTTATTTGGGTTCCAACAAGAATTTAGAAACTTTATGTTTCATTGATTTGGGTTTCTAAATCAGCTGCAAGCTGATGGATTAGTTGGCTAATTTGTTACGTTAGCTTCTTTTATTTTCCAAATTTTTTTTAAAAAATTATGCCGATTGAGTCTTAACTTGTTGTCATGAACATTGTTAATGTAAGAGGACGTGAACTTGAGTGTGTTGAAGTGCATTGTCCTTTTATTTATGGGTTGGAGAGGAGTTATATATGGTAGTTCTAAGTATTGTGTCGAAAAGAACATATATGAACAAAACTTCTAATTAGGAGTGTTCAAACTTTGGTTAAAACTGAATTAACCGGCCGAATCGATCTAATTTGGTTATTCAGTCTGTTAACCGATTTAGCTCGATTAGAGGTTGGTTAAAGGTTTTTTGGAATTTCGATTAACGGCTAATTCAGTTCAAAATCAGGTAATTAACCAAACTTAATAAATAAAATTATATATTATATGTATTAAGCTATTACTAATTTGGTTAATTCGGTTAAATTAACATTATCAACTTTTTTTTTGATATGTTTTAACAAAAACAAAAAAAAATATAAATTTTGGTTAATTCGGTTAACCAACTGAATTAACCAAAATATTTTGATTCGGTTATTTGTTTTTGAAAAAAAAATCAATTCGGCTAACTGTTCAATGATTAAAAGTTTGATTAATACTAGTTCGATTCAGTTAACCGTTTAAACACCTCTACCTATATTGAGATTATTCAAAAAAAAATTATTTTTCTCGTCTAACATTATTTAAAGATAACTTTTTTACAATTCATGATTCGGGTTTCATAGTTAAGCATTCATATTGTTTTGTTGATATTTCTAGCTAGTGTACCGGAAACTTTTGACCTCTTATTTTCATTCTATTATGATTTTTTTATGTAAATTAAATTTTTATTTCAACCCAAAAAGTTAAATTTTACTACTAATCTACGTATATTATAATGTGAATTTTGTCTGTAATTTAATTTAACTAGTTTTAGTTATTGTACTTTTCAAATTAATTAATTTTTGTCATTGTGCTTTTTGAATTTTAAAATATGTTTAGTTAAATTCAATTACTAGTCTTATACTATGTGTAAAATTATAAATTTAATATATATTCTCCGATTGAATAATTTTAAGTTCTTATACGTTTTCAAATTTTAAAATATCGATATTAACACAATAATTATCATTCATCCATTAATTAAATTTTTGGTGAATAATATAAATAATATGCCTTAGAAATAGCACCATTAAATAAATTTAAAAGCCTTAATAGTGTTCTTGGTTAGGGAACTTGGGGGTCTCCAATGTACATTAAATGCCATGGTATTGGGTTAAGAAAATGATGTCTGAATTCAAAATCGAAAAACAAAGTCTCTCCCCACTTCATTTAATGATTCATTTGTTGACCCACATGCCTCAACATGTTTCTTGTTTTTATTTTGCTGGGAAATCAAACATTGGATAATTTACTTTCAAGTAATAAGTTACCAAATTTTAATGTCATCTATTTCTGTTAAATAAACTTTAATAAAGAAAACCCAACTCATAGGGGCTGGCAGGGGTGGACCCCTAAAATAATCTTTTTTATTTATTTAGGTCTTTTTATAATTTATAAAATTTTAAATTAATAATAGTAAAATTGTAATTTACCCTTTAAAAATAATAAAAATTTAATTTAATCTTTTAAAAATTATAAACATGTAAGATATTAAAATGATAAAATTGTGCTTTTACTATCATAAAAATATATAATTTAATTTCGTCCCCTCTAAAAAGAATTCTGAAAGAAAAAAACTTAATTTATTAATAATAGAAATTGAATGATGTACAATTTATTGTAAATAAAAGATTTGTGACTTAAATAATAATTAATACAAAATATAGTGACCCAAAATGTAATTACCTAAAAATATTTAATGTTGAGATTTTAATTACAAATATATTAGGTACATGTGAAATTGAAATTGTGCCACGTGTCTTTAAGTTGTATTTAAATTTTTTATAAATAAAAAATACATATTATAAAATTTAAATATTGTTTACTGAGTTAAAAATTTAAAATTAAATAAATAGGACTTATGATAAAATCTCAATTTGATTTAAAAATAAATAAATATGACACGTGATAAAATCACAATCTCATATTGAGTTAAAAATGTCCGCAAATAATAAAGTATAAATGTTGAAGATAATATTATTTATTTTGTAAATAAAAAATATTTTCATTATTACCCAATTAAATTAGTGCTGGATCAGACTTGTGACTCGAGTTAAAACTTTTGATTATTTTCATAAAAAAAACTTTGGATTCTTCAGTTTTATAGTTAAAACCCCCATTAAAATCCTCTACAATAACAACAAAGCAAGGTAGCCTTAGGATTAAACATACTACACATCCAAATTGGGATAAGACCCCCCAACATCATCATCATCATCAGCCACAGTGACTGAGTCGTAATCCTCCAAGCTATCCTCCACGCTTAGCAAATCAACCATTGATTTACATCATGTTTATGACCTAACTGAACTAAACTTTGGATTTATCGGGTTTTATAGCCAAAACCCCATTAAAACCCCCTATAGATGACAACAAAACAAGGCAATATAGCCTTGGGATTAAAAACATACAACTCATCCAAATTGGAGTAGGCCCCAACATCACCACCCGCCACCGTGACCGAGTCGTAATCCTCCAAGCTGCCTTCCATGTTCTTCTTCACTCTCCCTGCAATCACCCTACAAACAAGCATGGCCCTGTTCTCTTGCTTTCCATTATCTTCTTCTACCCCAGCTGCCATATCATGAGCTTTGCCACTGGTTGCTGTCGTCAATATTCCTTTCCCATTGGGACCACCACCATTACCGAGTTCTTGGGCTACCTTGAAACCATTTTTAATGATGCTGCAGACATTGCAGTTGGGGCTCGAGTTACACAAGTTGGAGGACCCGTTGAGACCTAGTGAACATGCTAAAGTGGTGCAATGAAACCGAAGGAGCTCATTGCCATCCGCTATGCAACGAGGGTGCTTTTTGGGATGCTTGGTGGCTTTGGATTTGATTGAATCACGGTATTCCTCGAACTTGGAGATGGTTTTTGGGGTGTTATGGACTTTAAGGATGCGATCGATTTGGCATATAGGTGCTTGTTTCTTTAACCAACTTGATTGGAATATGATTTCCACTATGTTCTTGCTTGTGTCTTCAGGACCAAGTTCAGATACTGTTGATTTATATCAGATTGTATGAATATTTTCAATGGTAAATTGAGATTTAAGTTACTTAAAAAAATAAAAAGCAATAAAGGAAACGAATGGGGAAAAAAAGGAGCAGTAGACAAGTGAACTTTCTCAAAAGGAAGAAAAGTATACCTGCATGCCTGACAGCTTGATGAAGCTCCAAATTTTCAGCTTTCATGAAAATCTCACCGCATTCAGGGCAAGAACGGATAGTAGTCCTGAGGGAAGGGTCTTTGGCCATACCAAGAACTGGATCGACCACCATTCGGCACTCATAACAGCCGGAGAATCTAGTAAATGGTAGTCCTCGAAATGAGCCAACATTAGAAGAAGAAACTACTACTCCATTAGGTTCATGCTGCACAGGAGCTTTCACGGATCCAAGCGATGCCCTTTTCTTGTTGAGCTCAGGGGAAGCTGTTACAGGCCTTTCCATGATCTTTGTGTTGCTGCATAATGATCCTGAACACCTCATTTTCTTGCATTTCTTGCCAGTTTCGTCCACCACAACATGTTCCCGTTGCTGTTGCTGTTGCTGTTGCTGTTGCTGTTGCTGTTGTTGTTGTTGTTGCTGATGCTGTTGTTGTTGTTGTGGTTTGCCGAAGAAAAGGCCTTTGACAAGTGACCAATTAGAGGGTGGTTTGTCATTCTTCTGAGGCTGAGGTTGAGGCTGAGGGCGGCGCTTTTTCTTTTGGTTATGATAAGTGTCTTTGGATGGTTTTCTTTGGTGAGTAGGTCCAGCCATTTTGGAGAAGATGTAGTGTGGGATTAAAGGAGCTAAGACAAAATGATGGCTTCTTTTTTATGTATTCAGAATCTGAGATAGACTGCCATTAGTAACATGAAAGGGAGGGAGCTTCAGAGATGCTTCATAGCTGCCTACTGACATTAGCTGTGTTTTGTTAGTTTTTTATTTGGAGGGCTAACCTCTGCAACTTGGATTTATAAATTAATCTCCTCTCTTTCTCTCTCCCTCTCTCTCTCTCTCTGTATAAATATAACTGTAGATTGTTGATGGCAATTATAGGCCGTTGATTTCCATTATAGATACTTGGATAATCTGAACAAGAAACAAAAAGTGGGTCTCTTTTTTTAGGTTACAATATGATACTAGTCCCTGTATTTCTATATAGGATTTGAGATTTAGCCCTTATACTTTAAAAGTTAAAAATTCAATCTTCTTACTTCTTTCAATTCAAAAATCATAGATCAACCATTATCGTCGTTGGTAGTTTCTATTAAAATTTGTCGACTTAACATGTTTATTTTCTTTCAATCATATGGCATGTCACATGAGGATAACTTAATCAACATATGAAATTGAACCGTGTTTTTTCAATCAAAACAGTTTGAGGACTTTATTTCTAACTTTTTAAGTACATGAACTGAATCTTAAATTATATTAAAGTACAAGAATTAATAGCATATTTGAACTTTTTTTTAATTATGATGTGTTTGGAATAGTAGCTAAAGTAATTATGCTGATAATTACAAACAATTACATTTAAATCCAATCAACCTATGGCTTTTCAAACACACTTGTACATGGTTTAGATTTAAAATGTATAATAGCAGTATTTTAATTTTAGAATATATATTTGTTTAAAATATAATTATATATCATTTTACTAATCAAATAATTTCAAATACATTTTGACCTACGAAGCGTTTAACTAATTTACATAGTATATATTATAAATTATTAATACTAATTTTAATTAAATTAAATAATAATTTATTATTAATTATTTATACTTGACAAAAGACCGACCAACGATGACAATTGACAATGAGTAAATGTTTAAATTTAAACAGGGAACTAGCTTAACAAATATAGAATGCTAGAGTAATTAGATAAAATTTCCTATGATGTTTATTTTTCTTAATAATTTTAGGTTTATTGGTATTATAAGCCCTCAAACTTTTTCTCAAAAATCATTTAAGCCCCTTACATTTCCCTCAATAAGCCTTTTTTACTAACGCTGACCTTTAGTATTTAACGACAACACTAACGTGGCCATTAATAGACGCCATGTCATCAAAAATAAAAAAAATATTTTTAAAATAAATACTCATTTTTGCAATGCATTTTAGAATTATAAAAATTATAAAATAATCATCAAAATCATATATATATTTTTAAAAATATATAAAAATACTAGATATTAATTAAAAATAATAAAATTTATAAAAAATATTATTTTTTATATTTTAAATATCAACAACTTATATATTAAAATTAAAATTAACAATTTTTTGTTATACTTTTGCCTCTCATTTTTCAATCTGTGAAAGTTATATTGGTTAGATAATTTAATCAAAACGAGGAAATTATTTTTTATAAAATTTTATAATTTAATTTTTATATATTTTGTTTTAAATTAATTTCTAATATTTTTATAAATTTTTCTAATTTTTTTGTAATAAATTATTTTTTATAAATTTTATAAAATTTTATGGTTTTAATTAATGTCTTATAATCTTTATAAATTTTAATTTATTAAATAATTTTTTATATTTTTTTATAATTCTAGAATGAATCTAGAGTCTAGGCACTTATTTTAAATATAATGTTATTTTTTTTGAAATTTTTTATTCTTCTTTCTGACATTGACATGATATTTGTTAACGACCACATCAGCGTTGCCGTTAAATACTAATGCTTAATGTCAGTCAAAGGGTCCATTTGGCCACTTTTGTTAGTTTGGGAGCTAAATTGGGAGAAAAAAGTTCGGAAAGACTTAATTGATTTTTTCTTTTTAGTTTTTGAAGGTTTATTTTACGAGTAAACATTAATTTTATTAGTAATCGTGTTTCTTGGACTAACATTTTATATACAATAATTTGGTTCTAAGTTTGCTACTTGTCTAGAGTTTTTTTTCAAGTATTATTGACACTTTTCTAATAACTAATATGTTTTTTTTTAATTTAAAATTAAGTAGTCGCGTAAATACAATTTATACCATTAAACATGGCATTAAAAATTACAATGTAAATACACTATGTTAGCCAAACATGTTTAGAAAATTAGAATTCCTTATAATTACAAAAGTGAGTAATTATTGTTTGGATACCTAAGAATAAAGAAATGAAACTGTCTAGATTTGAATCCGATATATGATATTATAAGTAAATGAGTATTTGGATACCTAAGAATAAAGAAATGAGATGGTCTGGGTCCATTTATTATTATTATTTAGTACAACTTACATACATCACTAACAGCAAATCACTATCGCACATCAACAACAAATAATTTTTAAGACATAAATTCATGATATTAAAATAAAATATTCAAATTCAACTAAAAATGTTAAAAGTTAGGAGGAAAAAAATCTGATTTGTTATTCTCCTATTGGAAATGAATAAGAATAACACGAAATCACAATTTCATACAATCATTCTCGTATATTTGAAGCTTCATTGTAGGAGTATTTCATCTCTTTTCTCATATCATACTTGTATCAGAAAAATAATTTTTTTGCTTTCATTCTTTTTATGTATCATAAATCAATTAGGTCACCACCTTATTGTCTTCAAGTTTCAATACTTTCAAATCAAGTAGCTGAACAAGAGAGCATTGCATGAGGTTGCAGACTGCACAGGCTGTTGGTGGTTGATGGTGGAGCCATGCCAATGATGATGTGATAATTTCTGAATAAAATTGATACAAGGAATGGACATATTAAAATAGGAATAAAAATGCATGGATTAGATAAGTAAGGTAAGGTGGGATATTTGGGGGAGAGAGCTGATCACCAACAACAAGGTGCACCCACTAATTACACCATAATTGCCCTGAAAAAAGCTGTTTTGATTCCTTTTGCATCAAAATTAGGCCACTCTGCTGCCCTCTAATTTAGCTTTTTAACTCCCCACTTTATTACCCAAATCATTTTTTTTAATTTATTTGTGACATCTTAATTATTAAATTATACATTTGACATGCTGGCTGCTGTACTGCTGCTTTTGAAATTTTGAAACTAAGAGAGTAAGCACGATTTGAATCCCAGAATTGCCTCTTCTTTAACGTTTTCGACAGAGGGTTTTTTGGGTCGAAATAGTCTTGCTGCTTTCTACCTTGCTTGTCTTGATTCAAACAGGAAACTTAGATTTAACTCTTTCAATCTCACCGGTTGATGAGTTGAATTCGAAATAGAGTTAAATTAGTTGATCTGTGAAACAATTGAATCGGGTTACAAAAGTTTGTAATTAAATTGTTTTTTGTTAATTTTGTGATTCTTTTAATAATCTGTTCAATTGATCTAAACATATCAGTTTAATCGTGAATTGGTAGTTTGATCAGTTCAATCACTAATTCGATTTTAAAAATCTTACCTTTATTTTGTCAAAATTTAATCTTCATATACTTTTAAACTGAAAAGTTATTCCACTTTAATAACATTCTTAAATCTTATAATATGTGAGTAAAAAGTTAATAATTAGTGATCCAACAATTTATATGCAATAAATTAGCAAATTTAAGATGTACTTCTCAATTAGACCCTTTTTGTTGATTGACTTTATTATTCATTGAAGACTTGAATCATTGTATTTGTAATTAACTCGACTCAAAAGTTATTTCCAATATATTGTCAATTTTTTTTTTGTTTTTGTATGTAAGAAAAAGTCTATAACTGAGTTCACATAATAATGAATTTTGTAAACATTGAACTGGAAAATAAAATTTAATGTGGCTTAAGTAATGTCACAAATTTGAATTTTATAAATGAAGAAAAAAAAATATTGGAAGAGTTTTAGGTGTCCAACCTAAAGTCAACATTAAATTTATTTAGAGCTCAATGTATTTATTGAATATAAAAGAATATATAAGATTAGAATTAACAAGTGTTGGTGTAATGGTAAGACATATTACACTCACAAGGGGAGACCTGTCTTCAAATCTTGAAGATGACATTGTTAGTTTGGATAAACCACAAATCCCGAAAGTTTCAGTAATTTTTTCACGAATTAATAAATACAAATACATGTTCAACCTCAGTATACTATTAAAAACCAATAAAATAATTTTGAAGCCTATTTTCTCGTAAGTGTACGATTATCATCTAAGTAATAAATAGAACGAAATATTCCTTAAAAAGTGTTTCAAGAATCAAATCCACAAAATTGAATGTGAAAATAGAATATCGATAATGACAATATATCGCAAAGAAATTAGAAATAGAAAAATAAAGAACACAGAGATTTTACGTGGAAACCCTTTCGGGAAAAAACCACGGGCAGAGGAGAAGAAAATTCACTATGTCGAATTCGAATTCATTACAAGAGAAATAGACTATGTCTATTTATAGGCTTGTAAAACCTTATTCTAATAAGAGTGAAACTCCTTATTCTAATCAATATTAAATAGATGGAGTTTAATAAGGTTTAAAAAAAACCTTATTCTAAAATAAAATAAAAGAACTATAATTCTATAGAGATTTTACTTTTATTTTATTTTACCATTGTATTTGATTTAAATAAGGATTCGGGTCACTTAATTCTAATAATCTCCACCTTGACACGAATTCTTAAGGAACAAGTTCTTCATCTCGAACTCTCAACGAACAAGTTCTCCACCTCTTCCATAAAACCCCTTAAGGGTTTAACTTCAACAATGAACACCAACCAAGTCTAAGCAATGCTCAAACTTGGTTATAGGAAATGACTTAGTCATCATATCTGTAGGATTTTCATGAGTACTAATTTTGCTCACAATAATATCACCACGAGCAATAATATCACGAACAAAATGATACCGAACATCAATGTGTTTTGTTCTCTCATGAAACATTTGATCTTTTGTAAGGAAGATGGCACTCTGATTGTCACAAAATACTGTATTGATTTGAAGGTCTTCATTGAGTTCACCAAAGAGTCCTTTCAACCAAATAGCTTCTTTACAAGCCTCAGTAATCGCCATGTACTCAGCTTTAGTGGTAGACAAAGCAACTGTAGTTTGCAAAGTGGCTGTCCAATTGATTGCACAACCTCTGATTGTAAAGACATAACCTGTGAGTAATCTTCTTCTATCAAGGTCTCCAGCAAAATCAGCATAAACATACCCAATGATTCCATCTCTAGTTCTTCCAAACTGTAAGCAAACATCAGTAGTACCTCGTAAGTATCTTAAAATCCACTGAACTGCTTTCCAATGTTCTTTACTGGGATTCGCCATGTATCTGCTAACTGCACTGACTACATATGATAAATCTGGACGTGAACAAACCATAGCATACATGAAAGATCCCACTGCACTAGAGTATGAAACATGTGACATGTACTCAATCTCATCATCTAATTGTGGGGACAAAGCCGATGAAAGTCTGAAATGGGCTACTAAAGGAGTATTACCAGGCTTAACATTCTGCATATTGAATCTGCAAAGAACTTTCTCAATGTACCCTTTCTGACTTAGGTACAATTTACTTGCTTTTCTATCTCTGAGAATCTCCATAAATCAAATCTATTAAATGAAAAAAAAACTAATAAGTAATCAACCTATAATTACTAATGGAATTGGGTACCTAAAGAAGTAAGCACTAAACTAAATCTTAATCGAAGGCTAAACACTCGACACCCAAAAGTAGATGCAGAATAAGGAATTAGTGACTAACATGTAATAATGTTAGTATTAGACCCTAGTGCTCTTTCAATGCATGTTAAGTGCAATGTTAACCTCTGACCCTAAACTCTTACAATACTTGTTCTAGCATATATTGACTTCTTGATATCAATGTTGGGTGTGCTAGTTGGATGATTCTAATAAAGGTCAACTCTTGCAATTCTACCCTAATTACGTTCATACTTATGATCATCACTCTTAAGCGATTTGAGTGCCTCCAATTAACAAAGACTTTGCATACATTTTTAACCAAGTCAATTAATATCAAACTACATGCTTCATACTATTAGTTGCCAAAAGGTTTAGCTATCCATAGAATCTAAACAAGCAACAAAAACAATATTCACAAATATTATCATGTATGCGGTAAAAATAAAGAGTTGGAGTTTAGAAATGATGAATGGTGAACTGCTAAACCTATATTATTACCTTTAAGCTTAGAATCCAAGTATCTTATTTTCACTTTCAACTTGTGTATTAAGTTGTTAACACAATGCTGGAAATTAAAGGAAAAGTTCTTTAAAATTGAAGTTGGAAAATATGTTGAGGCAAAATGAGTTGACAATCGTTAAGTAGCACTTAGCAGTGCCAACTGTAAAATGTCATTGATGTGGTTAAATACTTGTCTAATTTGGTTTGACAATTTAATGAAGAAAATTTTTAGACTCAATAATGTATTGTGTTATTAAAGATATTTTGATTCATTTATGAAAACCAATCCTTGGCATTTGAAGATTTGATTGGATTCGTATGAATGAATTAAGTACTTGAAATATGGAGATTTCACCGAGATATTGTTGTTGGTTTTGAAAAGTATATCTTCAATTGATTGTATTTTTATTATTGAGGTTGTAATAACTATTTTGAAGGAGTTATTTTATATTCATTTAGATTCCATATTAGTAAGTCGAAATTGATATATGCTTTGAGGCTTGTCTAGGTTATGTATGAAAGTTTATTGAGTGCATTCTAATATGTTCATTGAGGAACTATTTTGTGAGAGAGTGTAAATTGAATTGTAAACATTGTTAAGTGTTTACTCTCAAGTTCTTAGGGGGAGGAGTTGGAGGTGAATGTTTTAGTTTTTAAGTTCAAAGGTGAGATCTCTATACTTGGAGAGCGGTAAAGTATGACATAGGGAAGTCAAACTTCATAAACAAATCTTAGTGTTCTTTGAGTTTTTGTTTGGACAGATTTGACAATGACATGTTGTAATAATCACTGCAGTCTAGCACTTCTATTGCAATTCTCATTTTAAGCAAGTAAACAATTTAAGGTAGCGATAAAATATCTTACAAATTATTTTAAAAGGGAAATATAAAATATAGAAAAATAAAAGTAAAAGTGTCTCAAAAAATTAAAGAAAACCTAAGCTAAAAACAACAACAAAATAAACCTATACATAAAACTCTCTATCAACTTCCTCTCTTTCTCAATAGTTGAAAAATACCCATTTATACTAAGGTACTCGGATAATCCATTTTACAATTTCACCTTTAATGAATTTCCTTTTTTTTTTTTTTTGGTTTAAAGAGGCGTGACCTTGCAAGACTAGCATCGTGACGATGCCTTAAATTTCCCTAGGTTAATGAGTGTCACGACTCTCAATTGATAAGTTGTCTTCTTCTATTAGACAGCGGTTTGCGTCGCAACTCCATTTCAATGTCACGTCACAACTTTGCTTGGATGTTTGGTTTCTTCTCAAACATTGATGTAAGTTGCGACTCAGATAAAAGCTATGTCACGAGTTCAAGGCTGATATTTATAGGTATTCTTTAGAACAACATTCAATAGGGTCACGTGCTTCTCTTTTGCGTCGTAACTCCCATGTTTGCTTCATCTCTTTGAGAAAACTCAAGGCTTAGGCCTGCAACTCCCATCAATCTGCGTCACGACCACCATTGAAGTATCAGTCCACCTCCCATGAATTGACGTCTTCCATCTGTGAGATGAACATGTACAAATAAGGGATTAAACTTAAACACTAACAATTCATAAAAAATGTAAAAAATTCACTATATGGTATGCTATGATGAAAGATCCTGAAAATACTAAAATACTCTTAAAACATTAGTTTTAACTTAAAAGTATGCTAAGAAAATATGTTTTAACTTAAAACATGTAGTTCATAATAGATTTTTTTATTAATATTTTTTTTTTGAAAAACAGATAAATAGATTATAAGCATTTCAATTGAACTATATATAGAGATGACAATGGAGTAGAATTGGATATTACCAAATCCACCATGCTTGTTCTCCTACGCCATGAACGTTAAAATTTAAACATTATTGTCGGTCTCATGAATATTGGATAAACTTAATTATAATCACTACTACTCTTTCCTATTTGTTATTTATTAGTTATTTATAATTTTTTAATGTGCAATTGATATATAAGTAGACCTGATCATGGGTCGAGTCACTCGACCCGATTCGAATGCCTGTCCAAAAAGTGGAAGAGTTTAGACAAAAATATAGACTCGAAAATGGGTTTGGGTAAAAAATGAAGCCCATTTTCTAAATGGGACGGGCCTCGAGTAAATTTTTTTGTTCGACCCAACTCGAATTTGCAAAAAAAAAAACTATTGTGTTTTGTTATTGTTTCCACTACTTTGCTATTGTTTCTACTGTTTGTTGTTGTTTTGATGTCATTCTGCTATTATATTGTTATTATATTGTTATTACTATTTGGATATTATATAATTATTGTTTTATAGTTAATTTTGATATTATTTTAGAGGCATTTTCTTGTTAAGTTACACCTATTTTAGTGTATTTGATGTATTATATTTTTTAATTTTAATTTTATATAAAATAATATTATAAAAAAATTTAATACAGACGGGTTGGGCCGGGCTCGGTTTTAGCATTTTTATCCAGGTCGATCTTAGGCAAAATTTTAGACCAATTTTTTAGGTCGGACCAAGTCTGAGCCTAAAATTCTATTGAGGCCCGACTCAAGCTCAGCCCATGATCACCTCTACATATAAATATGGAAGAATAATTTTAAAATATGCCACTTAAATATTTTAGGGTTTTATTTCATAATGTATCATTACATTTTAAAATTAAATATATAAAGGTAGAATAGTAATTTCAGAATGAAATGAGTCAAGCAAATACTGGAAGCACTCCATGTTTTCATTCGAAGAAAAGAACATCAGACCTCGCCCCACATCCACATCCACATCTCTTCTTGTTTCAAAAGGGTATTTGGGCTCTTCCTGCGGAGAGAAGGTTTCTAAATTGAAATTGGCCCAAAGGCCACCATTTATTTATATATTTATTTGTTTATTGGAGAAAAAAAAAGAAAAAGAAAAAAGAGAGCGCCAATAAACCGTTCAAACTTGGTCTACTGCCATGGACGGACGACGACGACACTTTGATAACCCTAACTTCTCTTGACTCTCTGTTCCAATAATTTTTACCTAATATATATTTTTAATTTTTTTTTCCGATTGAAACTGGCCCTTATCGCCATAGACTCGAAATGCCGTTCAGATCCGGCCATGGACGGGGAGGCTAACCTTCCGGTTCCACCATCCGGCAATCTGGTCCGCTCGATTCCCAATCAATACACGTCATCATCTTCCTCTCCGCCCGGTCTCATCCGTGATGTCCAAGCCGCCTTCAAGCGCCATCGCTCACTCGGTACAGTTCATTTCTCTCCTCTTCGAATTTAATGTTCTTCAGATTTAAACCCCAAACTTTTACTTGGTTTCTATTTTAATTTAGTTTTTGTTTAAGGGTTCTTTTTTTTCCTGTTATATTCATCCCAGTTAAGCTAGTCTAGCTCGGTTTTAGGGAATTGGAAATTTAGGGTATTCGGTTTTAGGGTCTACTCAATTTTGCTTATTGGATGGAAATGTTGTTAGCTAATGAGATTATGTGTGGTTCAAATGTAAATAATATGTTGGAATTTTGGTAGGGCTTCCAGGTACAATGCAGACGAATGGTATAGTGCCTAGACGGACAGTGGTTCCTCAGCGCGCAGCTTCTAGAAATGTGGGTACGAATGCTGGTGCTAACAAGTCTCGGGATTGTATCTCGTCAAGCAATGGTCATTTGGTCAAGGGCAAATTTATGGTTGGGGAGTATCAAGAAGATGCATCCAATACAACACCTTCCATCACAGGAACTATCACCAAAACCTTTGATGAAGATTTCAACCCATTTGATGTTGGTCGAGATCCTCCCAAGGAGTTTGTTGATAAAAAAGAGAATTATCTGATTCCTTCGCATGATGTAGAATCTAAACATGTTGACTGTCAGAGAAAGGTTCAGTTTTTAACTGGAGATAATGCCACTTCCCAGGGTAATATGTTTACAATGCTCTTAAATTGCTAGTTTATGTTTCTTCTGGTTGCTTTGTTGCCACTGTAGTTTGTAGTTTGTGGCATTGTGACAAATATAGTTGAAATGTAGCTCATTATGTTTATGTGTAGTTCCTGTATTTGTCACTATGCTCTGCAATGTATTTTCTCTTCCCTTTTAATCTGCAGGGGCCGATGATGGAATGGCCATTGGATTGGAGAACTTATCATCTCATATGGATTCCCTTTCCTTGACAGAAATGGAATGGGATGCAGTCAATCAAGTAGAGGCATCAACTGTTGTCAATAATGAGTCAAAGCACCGGAATTTTCAGAACACAGAATCTGGCACCACTTTGAAGTCTGATGGTGGGATCTCTTCTTTGGCCAAAAGAACTACAGTTATTCAAGATCAGATACATCAGTTAGGAAACTTTTTAGGGCAACCCCTCACTCAATCTTCAGTTGTAGGGCCGCCATCTTCTACCATAACATCTATCCATTCAAGTTCAGCTCCAATGCTTAACCTGACAACTTATTGCTCTCATTCTCTTCAAGAAGAAGGTTCTCATGTGGAAAAAGAACCACTGGGATATTTTGATGTGAATTGTCAACTTGGAAATCAAGGAGATATGATGCAGCAGCCATTCCCTTCAACTAAGGAAACGAGTGGAATGTTACTTGATCAGACAGCTCTTGCAGCAAGGGCTTCTACCTCTGGCAATGATAAACAAATGGAGGTAAAGGGATTTGACTTGCCTAGAAAGCAAGAAGGATGTTTGGCAAATAAGGATGAACTTTCAAAGGATCCTTGTCCTCAATATACTAAGTCAATCAAAGGTCAAGATTCTGCAGGTGATGTGACTAATATACAATCTCAGGCTCCACCGCCAAAGGACTTAACTTTGGATGTAAAATTAGACCCTTTGAAAGAAGAGAAGCAAAGGAAGGCTGCAAGTAATAAAGGAGCATCAGCTCCTCGTAAAAGGAATTATGATCCTGATTTGTTCTTCAAAGTAAATGGGAAGCTGTATCAAAGGCTTGGAAAGATAGGCAGTGGAGGAAGTAGTGAGGTTCACAAAGTCATTTCATCAGATTGTGCAATATATGCACTTAAGAAAATCAAGCTCAAAGGTCGTGACTATGCTACTGCATATGGGTTCTGCCAGGAAATTGAATATTTAAATAGGTTGAAGGGAAATAACAACATCATCCAGTTAATAGACTATGAGGTACCTCCTTCCACTCATAGTCATATGTTCACTTCAGATATGCTAAAAAGGTTAGCCTTTTGATTGTTCCAGTTTGTTCATCAGCAACACAAGATTGACTAGCTATTATTTATTTAATGGATTGGTTATTATATTGCTCAATTTCTTTTCTATGCTACTCTAAAAGGCTTTTATTACAGCCTTTAACCTTGTACATGATGAAAATGTTGTGACAGTTTTGGAGGAATTGAATGGTGATATGGTGTGGAACTTAGTTATGTCTTATTTTCTGCTGTTACGACTATTGGAAAAGTGTATGGCTATTGGAGTTTTTAATTTGTCATAGTCTCACCAATGTGGTGCGGGCCAGGGCAGGGGTCTGCTACTGCTGAAATTCCTCATGGCACCATGCATGCAATATTAGATCTTATTTGGCAAGAACAGTTATCATTTTATTACAATAAGTGGCTTTAACTTTGGTGTTATATATTGTCAGCTTTCGTTTTTGATAGAATTTAGCCTGAAGCAATTTGTGTGGAATATTTAACAGTGTTTCTTGATACCAGGTTACAGATAAGAATCTGCTCCGAGAAGTCATGAATGGCAGCATGTCAAATAAAGATGGCAGAGTCAAGGATGATGGCTATCTATATATGGTACTTGAATATGGAGAGATTGATTTGGCTCATATGTTATCCCAGAAATGGAAGGAAATGGATAGCTTCAATCAGACTATAGATGAGAACTGGCTTCGATTTTATTGGCAGGTTTTAAAGCTAACCCTTACTGTGAATATTTGTTGCTAAGATATTCAACTTTTTCACTATATATGCTTTAATCTTCTAAGAGCATTTCCTCAGCATTTCTAAAAGTTCATTTGAAACTTCATAATTCTACTTGTTCGTGGTGGGATTCTTGAGTGGGAGTCCACCTAAATAAACATCCCTTTATTGAGGCTAACAATTTTATATTTTCTGGAGGGAATTCTGGTTGAACTGTTTTAAAAGTTCATTTGAAACATGATAGTTCTACTAGTTCATGATGGGATTCTATAGTGGCAGTTCATCTGAATAAATGTTCTTCGTTGAGGCTGACAGTATTATATTTTCTGGAGGAAATTATAGTTTTTGCCATTCTGTGTGTTACTTATTTGTATTTAGCTTTTGCTTGAATCTGTTAAACTATTTCTTCATTGTTCTTATATTTTGGGCATAAATCATAAAGTATGTTCTTGATAGCATGTCCCTTGAGATACATTTGCATTTTCCATTGGTGTAACTAGGGAAAGTTGTATGTTTTTGTTATCATCTTTAGTGAGTTGATTTTTCTTTTTTCTTTTTTACTCTTTTATTATCAGGAAACAGGGATAGGTTATGTTTCCTTGTTTATAGTTGTTTGCTATTTATACAGGGTCATTTTTTATATTGAGAAAATGCAGATTATTCATTAGTTTGTTGAAGCAATTTGCAGCAAATACTTCAAGCTGTCAACACTATACACAAGGAACGTATTGTACATTCAGACTTGAAGCCAGCTAACTTCCTTCTTGTAAAAGGTTCTCTAAAACTTATTGATTTTGGTATTGCCAAAGCCATAATGAGTGATACAACCAACATCCAAAGAGATGCACAGGTACCCATTACTCATTGGTCTTTTCAACTTTTAATTTAAAGTACTATGTCCTTTTATGAAATAAATTGTTAGCTTTTACATCTGTTGTTCAAACATACTATTCTTATCAGTTAGATCTCTGATTTTATGCGACAGAATGATGGTAAAATGTACTTTTAATTATCACATAGATACTGCTTTTTATCTATGCTCTGTAGCAACATGTTACATCATGTGTCAATTTATCTGAAGTGGTTGATCACTAGGTCAACAAAAGTGTTTTGATGTTTTGGGTCTGTACTCTATATGGCTAATGCTTTATAGCAAAATCTCTTGTACATAATTATGTTTTATGACAATTGAACACCCGATTACAGGTGGGTACTCTGAGTTACATGTCTCCTGAGGCATTCATGTGTGTTGAGAGCGATGAAAATGGAAATACTATAAAGTGCGGCCGGCCTTCAGATATATGGTCCCTTGGGTGCATACTTTACCAAATGGTTTATGGGAGGACCCCTTTTGCTGAGTACAAGACTTTCTGGTCCAAGTTCAAAGTTATAACAGATCCAAACCATGAAATAACATATGGACCAGTTTCTAACCCGTGGCTACTTGATTTAATGAAGAAATGTCTAGCATGGGATCGAAAGAAGAGGTGGAGGATTCCTCAGCTACTTGAACACCCTTTTCTAGTTCCCCCAGTCCCTCCCCAACTATCTTTGTCTCAAAACCAAAACTGTCAACTGCTTGATCTTATAGCTAAAGAATGTTCCAACAACCAAGATGCTTTGATGATATCAACTCAGCTGAGTCAACTACTTAGATACCCAATGTCACAGATAACATCCCAAGAACAACAATGTAAGTTGCTCTCTCAAATCTCAAAGCTTTGCTGCCAGCTCCATGAACATTTAAGCAAGTTAGGGTGAGAGTTGGTAATACTCTGCTTGAGGTTTCTTGAGCTCATTCTTTGGTTCTGTTGTAATGTTATGTAAAATTCACATTGTGAATCTCAGTCTTCTGTATTTTTTTTTCCTTTTCAGTTTGTGACAAAAAAAAAATTGTGGTATCAATTTTCTTGATAGATGAAACCTTACCCTTCATTGACAGTCTCCATGCTCGTTGAATTAATAGTGAAATTCAAAATCCAATACCATATGTATGGTCCAAAAAAGGGCCAATAATGAAATGCAAAATGGGCTCATGACTGGTGCTGAATTATCCATAAGGGAAGTTATAAAATGTTAAGTGTGCGAGAGCAAGAGCATGACATGAGAATATTTTAAGAGAAAACGCAAAGTCGGAATAAGATACAAAAAAAGAAAAGGTTTGGGAAAGAATATGCTTTTGTTGTACAGAATATTAGGTTTCCCTTTGATTCTTTCTTTTGAAAACAACAGTTGCCCAAGGCACCATATTTCATTGGCAGGCTGTAGTAGTTTCCATCTATCTTTACATCTCAATTCCATGATTCTTCTTCAAGTTGTTTACCATTTCGTTTATTATAATAATAATTATAATTAATAATAAATTAGGGTTTTAGTTTGAGACAGTTTTGACTTGTTCAAAGGACATAGTCTGAAGAAAACTTGAATGAAGAACATTCCATGCAACCTTCTGCTGGTTGCCAAACTGTCATGTTCTTACATGTGCACAACTCTGCCTACTTTTATTTTTTTAACTTATTATGTTCTAATAATACTTTGTTGTTTAGGGTTAGGTTTGATGTCCCATGAGTAAATACCATGTATAAATTTAGATTTATTTTGAGTCTCACAATTTTTTAGGTTTTATTCATTATTTTAATTTAAGTTTAAATATATTTCAAATAATTATTTGTAATTGAATTTGTCCTTGTCATTATCGGTATAAACTTATTAAAAAATATGGGTTAGATTTGAATTATGGAAAATAAAAGTTGGTGTCTTCTTAGTAGATGAGAATGAACTATTTTGAAGATTTTATTGATAAATAATAGCAAAATACCCAAGTCGGAATATCCAAAAACCTTGAAAATGTGACATAGGAACAGCCAATAGCAAAACAAGTAAACACCCTGGGTCCAAATAACCCTAACCTAACCCTAAAATGTGACTTACGGACACCAGACAACTAAAACACTTAAACCAAGATGTTTTAAAGTGCAACTTGTCCCCATATTTGCCCAAGGTGTTTCTTCAACCCCCATCCCACCTCCTTTCGCCTCCAAAAACCAGCCAGGATATTTTACAAATCTTACATCAAAACAAATCAAAAAGGGTGTTAGCCATTCAGGTTGACATTATTGGAATGGAGCCAAAGGGTACAAACAGCAGACCACTTAAAAGAAGGGGTCCATACAACAGAAACTCTCTTCATTACAGTATGAGTAATGCAATTATATTCAGGTTTAGTCATCCTCAGAGGGCTGCAAAAGAGCTTGTGTCCTATGTTCTACTGCCATTTCCATTCACGAGAACCCCCTTTTAATTTCTTGAGGTTCCAATTTCATCCCGCCCCCCCCCCAAGTTTAGGGTCCTTCAAAATTTAAAAAAAAAAAACCGACAATAACATAAACTGTTAAGGTTTGCAGCTTTTGTCTGTCCTCCAGCTTGTCTTTCATGCAATGAAAATGAGGTGTAACCCAACTTTGAATATGTATGTTAGTCTTAGGATTACCTGTCATCAAATGAACTTATCATGTAAAATTAAACAAAATCTGTTTGTCTTACTGTTCAGAACTGGTTTTAACTGTTTATGTTTGATTCTATTATAATGATCATATATTAATATGGGATTTTTTACATATTAATAATTCATATAATTTAAGGGCACGTTTGGTTCGCTGTATTGGATTAGAGGTGTAATGGAATAGATGTGTAATAGCAAATCAACTGTTTGGTTGAATGTAATGGAATAGAGGCGTAATAGTAAAACTGTGTTTGGTTGAATGTAATAGAGGTGTAATAGCATAATGGAGAAAACTAAAATGACCAGAATACCCTTAGCATAAATTTGTTTTGGTAAATGATTATTGTTATTGTTATTTAAATTTTAATAAGATTATTTATTATCAAAAATAAATAATTTAATCATATTTAAACATAATTATTATTTAATATATTTTAATTAAAATATATAATTTAATAAAATTCTTAATAATTAGCAGAAATTTGTTTTGGTAAATTATTTTATTTAAATTTTAATAAGATTATTAATATCAATAATAAATAATTTACTCATATTTAAACATAATTATTATTAAATATATTTTAATTAAAATATATAATTTAATAAAATTCTTAATAATTAATATTCTTATATGAATTTACTCAAATCATAATATATGATACTGTAAAATATAAATTAAAATAATAATAATTAAATATATTTTAATTAAAATATATAATTTAATAAAATTCTAATAATCAATATTCTTATATGAATTTACTAAAATCATAATATATGATACTATAAAATATAATTTGAAATAATTAATATTAAATATATTTTAATTAAAATATATGATTTAATAAAATTTAAAATAATTATCTAGATTCAAATTTAAGAATTATTTAAATGAACAAAAATATAATATTTGTTTCTAAGTTAATTATTTTAATAAAATAATTAAATATTTATATAACGGTGTTCTCATCTTTTGGTATTTTTATATGCAATTTTAAAGATTGAATCCAAACTTAAAAGAATATTTATTTGTAAGCATTTCACCGGTTTACTTCAACTCAATTATTGATTAATTTTTAATAAACATAAATTCAATAACCATTACTATTATCTTCTGAATATTGTACTGAATTTTAGACAATTTTTTATTTTGAGAAAGGAGTTCATCATAAATGCATCACCCCTTGTCTAGTTCTCTAACCAAAGCAGGATAAACAGAATGGAACAAAAGAACATCAAGTAAAAAATAGCTGTATCTATCGAACACTGCATTTCAGGGCTTAAATTAAGCATATGTCCCAGTCCATGATCACACAATTTTGAGACAAGATTGGAAGTTCATTGTAGTTTAGATAATTGATTTATACATGGAATTAATTTCAAGTGTTGTTTACCTCTGATCCTATAGGCTGATATACCACAGACTTGCTATTTCCAAAGTTGAAAACTACCCTCACAGCCGTTAATGTATTAACAAAAAATAATAAGACATGATGTAACTATCTAAGATGTGGGTTCGCTACCGCTCGGCTCATCCAACATCTCAACCACAGGAGCATACTGCACAAGTTAAAAGCAGGAATGGTGAGGGATGATGTTGTTTATATACATATATAGAGAGAGAGAGAGATTGAAGTTCATGGAGATGAAAAAATCAGAGAGAGACCTCATCATTCTCTTCAAAGTAGATTCCATCAACTGCACTTTTCTGCTGGAACTCCCATCAAAGTAGATTCCGTTACAGATTTTCATTTTCCATCCCCATTTCCCATCCCTCTCCCTTTTCCTTACCATCCCTCCTCCTACTCTTATGATTTCCCTTCCCCCTTCACATCGTTGCTTTACTAACCCTCTTCCCCTACTCTGATTCTTTCCCTCTCCCCTACCATCCTTCCCCCTACTCCGGTTCTCTAATAAAGCATCGTTTATCAATCTGGATCCTCTTCTCTGCTACACAAAGGGAGACAGTCCCTGCAACAACACAACTAACAAAAATTGCACCACCCAACACACTATTAAGACCCACTTCACATGTATTTGTCCCCAAAAATGCAGCTATATTGGCAAACACATCTGGTGCCCCATTTCTCAGTGGAAGGAGTGAAACCCCAACAATAGTTGGAGGCAACCTAAGCAGATGTGAAAGCTTCTCCAATGAACAACAAAAGTAATTCACTATCGTGTTGCCTAACAGATAAAACAAAGCAGCAAGCTAAACACCCAAAACTACATACCCTACTATCCTAAATCCTTCGCAACCATGAATACCAATGGAAAACTAACCTGTAATGAGCAAATCGGGGACGACTGCGATGTAGAAGTGTTGGAACAAAGAACCTGTAACCAATAAAGGGAAATCGATGTTACAAAAATAATCAGTTTATAAAATTGATCATATACTTTACCAAAGCAGCCTCTCTTTTAGTAACCATTCCTTTAGATTATTAAATATACCAACTTGGCAGCTTTGAATATATATGATTCAAAATGAATATTACAGCAAACATTATGAAAACAAGATAAAAACAAAGGAAATGGGTGATTCCGCAAAATATATTCAACTAAACAACAAATAAACTGTTAAAGAGTAATCATTGTAATATCAAAAGAATCTCGAAAACACAACACATGCTAAGGATGTTAAACACATAAAGGACCAGAAACAAGATAAATCAGATAGAAAGAACTAGGAAAAAAAAACAAGAGCTTGTATTAATGGAGGTTTTTTCTTTTGTCTGATATGTATGCAGCTAGTAGTATTTTTAGAGGTTATATATATATACAGTCAAAAACACTAGCTGATCTCCATGAATACCAATGCAGCTAGTAGTATTTTTAGAGGTTATATATATACGGCATTGAAAACGTGTTGAGAATTGATCTCAACACAAATCAAATCCTTCACATATGGGCAGGGTTTAACCATAATAAAGCCTCCCGAACAGCCGAGACTTGTGCTAAATGTGGTGGCATAGTCAGCTTAAATATTTTAACAAGTAGTTACTAAAAATTAAAAAATACAAGTAGAATTGGTTGGCATAGTCAGCTGTCTAGTGCTCCTCTTTTTTTATTTGAATTGTTACAAATATTTACTGGTATTCTTTGAGTAAAAGGTTATATTCCATTTATGTCTGTGGTTTCAACTTTTACCTCGTGGCACCATGTGGTTCTTTTTTTTTCCTTTGGGTTACAATTATCATCCTGTATTTAAATTCTATAAACTCAGGGAGTTATGCCACTAAATTTATCAGCTAAATTATAAAAATACCCTCAACTCAGAAGTCATCTATTCACACTAAGGTTCTTTTCATAATTTTATTAGATAAAATTGGCATGCTAATCCTCTATGTAACTGAAACTTAACTACAAGGTTTTAATTGGAAAAGAAAAATCATAAGGTGCTATGTGGGAATGGTTGAAATAGGAGTTGTATAGAATTTACCCCATATATTTTCAGCCTATGGTGTTCATACAGCCTATCTGAGTCTAGAGTAATTCAGGAGTGTCTCAATATATGTATATCAGGTGAGATTGTAATGTAAGTAATAATGAGCATTTTGTGAATACAAATAAATTATACAAGTAAATTGCTAACCTAAGTAAAACTTAATGTGTCAATGGTTGTATACATTTCTATTGGTCTGGTCTTTGTCTAAAACTGTCATTCAAATCTTACAGGCTAAAAGCATATTAACAACCATGGTCCAGATTGTTTCTTGAATTTTCTTCCAACCTAATTTGTATAATGCTTTAGTATGTTATTATTTGAGAATGTTTTGCTAGTATTGATATGTGTTTGCTTGCATTCTTAATTTCTGGTTTTAACAGTTGTGATATTAAAATAGTGCAACTCCTATCTGAATTTCGGCCCCTTTCTATGAATTTCATATTTTGTATGTTGAATAAGCAGTTTAATCGAATATCAGCTAACATTTTGTAGGCATATTTTGTTGGGAGGGCTTTGACTCAAAAGCTGAAGGAGCTTATACCTAGACAAATGTTTAAAGTACCAATTCAAGTAAGATGCGCACACTTGAAATATTATTGAATGTTTTAACAAGTAAGGCAGAATTGCTCTTTATGAAGAAAAAGAAGCAGAAAGTACAAATCCTTGTTTAAAGAAGAAAACTAGGAATTGTGCAACTTTTTTCAATCATCTGCATTATTTGATCACACTGTGCAAGCAAAGCATATGTTTCAATCTAAAAAAGCTTTGCAAAGTAAAAAAGAATCCATGCAGATCAGCAAGCAGTGATCTTATCGGCTTTACTGCTTTGCTTTACAAGTGTGAACTACATTCACACCATCAATATGCATCACTTAGCATAAATTTATTTCCCCTCGCTTCCACCCGATCCTTGGGATCGATTAGTATAACAAGCAAAACGTTCTGGAACTAGCACCAAAAAATGAAACAAGCAAAACGAAGAAATAGAACTAGCAGAAAGAAAAAGAGTTAACTCGATATTCAAGCGAGTATTTAGCACCAAAAACAAAAACGAAGAAATAGAACTAGAAGAAACAAGCAAAGGGAAAATTCTGGGAAAAAACCCAACTCATTCAAAAAATGGCTGAAACTATTATTACGAAAAGATTCATGTAAAATGCTTCAAGAAATTAAAAGTTTATTCATATCTCAAAAACCAAACGCCGAGACTGAGAGAAGAAACGATGATGACAGAATCATCAACGAAAGCAGTGGGAAATGGGAGGAGAAATTATGAGGACAGAAGAGGAGAGGGTCGGGTAGGGAGGGAGGGTAAAACAGAGAGTTGGGGAGGGAAGCCGGACGTAATACCTATTACTCGATTTGGGAAGGGATTAGAAAAGCAGGGAATTTGGAGATTAGGTGGGGATTGTATTACGCGCGTAATACCTATTACAGCGAACCAAACGCCGGATTAGGGGCGTAATGTAATAGCCGCGTAATTGGTCAGTAATGGATTACCTAATACACTGAACCAAACATGTCCTAAGTTTTGAAATATTTATTTTATTATTTATATTATAATTAATTTTCAGTCTAAAGTTTTTCAATGATGTGGTCTGAATTCGATTCATCAACAACTGGGTTACCTTATAAAAAAAGTTGTAAAGTGAATCCAAAACTTTGACAGTGAAAAACCCAAAAACAAATGCCATAAAGCCAAAAATCATGTAGGTAATTCATGATTGGTGACAATTTGGTCTTCTTTTTTTTTCCTGCTCAACATCCTATATTTAATTTTCTTTTCCATTCCATAAGGGTTGCTGACAGTCAAATGAGTTGTAACTTTCATCTTCATGGGCTTTTTTCTAATCTTTTTTTTTCTTCAATAAGGGGTTATTTTTTAATTTTAATTTGTTTACTGGCCACATCTGACCTCTAAAAAATGTAAAAATTTAATTTAATTCTTTAAAATTTATAAAGATATAAATTATTAAAATCATAAAATTATATTTTTATTATCGTAAAAATACACAATTTAATTCTACCCCAATTTTTTTGGTTTCGCGGTTATCTTAAAGCCATAAAGATATTATATATAGTTGTTTATTTAGATTAAAAGTTATCTTGAATTATTGATGCCATTTATAGACTGATCATTCCTAAACTAAGGGCTTGAAAACCTCCCATCTCTCTCTCTATATTCCTTTTTTTCTTCTGCTGTCCTTTGTATTAGCCTGCAATTTGTATTTAATTATTAATGGAGGATAAGAAAAGTATTTATAGAATAGGGACACCGCGTTATTTGTTTTTTTTAAATAGTTTAGTATCACACCAGTATTTTTATATTGAATTTCAGCATTTTTATCTTAAAAAAATCAGATCCAAATAAACCTTTTAAAATTCAGAATTAAATTACTGATGTGGTATTAAACCATTGGAAATGAATAATATTCATATTCTATATAATCATTTCTCGATTAAACTTTTAGCACATTTATTTTTTAAAAAAACTAATATTTAATAATCGCATTAATTTTAGATTAAAGTGCTGGATTAATTTTTTAAATGAGAGATTTTCCAATACAGTTTCCTTTATTTGTAAAATTCAAACTTAAAACTCTTAAAACACATCAAATTTTTAATTATTTAATCTTATAATTTAAAATGAATTTAATTAGGAAGTGAAACTGGACCAAACCAACCAAATATCCATTGACATTTGTAGATTTTGTATATATATATATAAAGAAATGGAAGAATCTGCGATTAGTGTTGTGATGTCTACATAAAAGGTTGAGTTTGAATGCATTCTTTAAATTAATATATAATATGGAAATGTTTTAGCAAGGGTTAAGAAAAGATTTTTTTATATATCTTCACTGCCCTTAAGCACTAATTAATGATTAATTAATGGACTCTGTCAAGTGCACTTTTAAAGCTACCAATGCATTCTAGATGATAAACAAAGTTGTTCATTATTTATTTTTGTCAAAATATGCTATAAATTTTTACATTTTTACATATTTACTACAATATGAGTACATTTCTCAACACATTACCTAATAAAATATCAAAATGCAAATGCTAAAGATGGTAAAAAAACAACACAAAAAGTGACACCATCCAATAGGGTTTTGATAATCTTTAAACTCCTATTTAAAAATTAAAATTATCTCATTAATCATCTTGATTATTTATCACGTAACAATCTTCATATACAAGTCTTTCAACATCTCCAAACATTTCTCGAGAGATAAGGATAAAGATGAGCATTTCAACACTTTAAACTTCACCCTTACTTTCCAAGTCAACAGAATCTCTCGTTAATCCCATCTTGAACGTCCATACTTCTTCATTTGCTACATTAATGAGATTAAATAAAAAATCAAACATACCAATCAACGACTTTGATTGCACCAAAGTTGTCGTTCCATGTGTTGTTTGAACATGTAGCAATCAAAATCACAACATTTTCAAATAGATGAAATACTGTATTCCTTTCTTTGAAGATTTGAAATGAATAACAAAAATAAATAAATCTTTTACAAGTTGGAGTAAAGTAAATGAAATAAAATTAAAAAATAAAAGTATTTTAATTATTTGCAAAAGCTTTTACAAAGTGTTTTTTTTTACATAGAAAAGCATGTACATATTTTTAACCCCAAACTAGAATTTATAATATGATAAAATTTATATAAATTAAATATGTTAAGTATTTTTTTTATTGCAAAATATGTTACAAGATGATAGGAGTACAACCATAAAGATGTTGAAATATATGTCAGAAAACATTATCTACGTACTCCATGCAATTGAGATGCATGTTATTGCATGCAACAATTGCATGGTAACATGATACATTTCTATCTAAAAATGCCCATAATCACATCATCTCTTATCAAGATTGATTTTAAATGAAGTAGTTGACACCTTCGTACATAATTCTTAACCTAAATGTGCGATGTAAACATGAGAATTCCATTACACAATGGAATTAATTCGCCTTTGATTGACAACGATTTTCCTTGTCATGTTTTCGCAGAAAATGTGTTTGCCTTTCATCATGTTAACTTCTTGTCTTTCTTATTTGACACAAAAATGGTTGCACCTATAATATGTTGATTCAACTAATGAAGTAATGGGAAAATCTTGACACACTTAGTAAGCCTTGTTGTCATATGATCATAGCGTTGGTTTCTATTATATGATTGTGCCCACTATTACACTAAAATCTTATCAACAATAAACACCAAATTTATGGAATCAAAATCTCATGAGTTCGTATGCTATTGAACGTAATGTATTTCATAATTCCATGACAACATCATACCTCACATATGAATATTTTTTAGCACCCCTTTCATAAGTAAATGGTATTATGTCTTAAATACATGATAAGTAAGTGTCCATTCACCGCAACTAGCAATTTGCAGCTGTCGACATCCCTTCCAAAAGGACACGTATTTGAGAAATAATCTCAAACTTGAGAATGATTATTTTTACCATATTCAATAAAGAACCCTAATTATGCCATAAAAATGTTTTTCTTTTTCAAAATCAATGATATTTTTTGGGGATTATGTGATGTTGAAGAAAGGAACAAGAAGAGTAAAAAAAAATTCTTTTTAGGCAATCACATGATAATGCATTGTGGACCCAAACATAGCTTAAAAGAGAATCTCGAATAAGGTTGAAAAGATTGGTTTGGGATGCTTTAAATGGATGGAAATGGGAATTAATAGCTAAGAACAAAGATACCATTTATTGGAACAATGGAATGCAATGAATTGGAGGATTGTAATTCAAAATCAACCCCATTTAGAATAACATCAATATGCCTTTCACTTTGCCCATTTATCTTTAATCCAACGGTTATCAATTGTTTCCACCTAAAGTGCAAGTATGGAATCACCATAATCTTATTTTAGTTTTATTTGTTTATTATAATTATGCAATTTATTCAATATAAAGCCTCATTACCTAACAATATAATTTGTTTAAAGTTCGGGTTAACAAAAAAATTAAATTCGTTTAGAATAGAAGCTGGGCTCTGGGTTAATTATTTAAATCCTGAACTCAACCTGACTCGACCCTTATTCAAGTTCATAATATATATAATTTTTTATTTTATGTATTATGCAATTTATATTGTATGAAATTAAATAAATTATACTATATATATAATACAAACATTAAAAAAATATGTTGCTTATATTTAAAATTTTAATAAATGAAAAAAAAATACATAATGGTATCAAAAGATTACCTTTTTTTTTATTCCACAATCACATTCAAAAAATTGTCATATGTCTCTTTCTTTTATTATTTTATTATACTCCTATAAGACATCGGTTAAACCCTTGATCTTATTTGTGGAGTCTAAAAATTTCACTAGCAGTATACTAAATATTTTCCCTTAAATAAAATTAATTATATTTTTAAAATAAAAAACTATAATATTAATGGGCTTAAATAAGTTTTATTTTGAATTGAACTTAAGCAACGATATTATATAAAACCAAAAGCTCACATTTTGGATTGAGCTTAAACAAAGAGATATATATTCATACTATGTATTATACTGATATCATGTATTGACTCGATCTAAATTTAACACGATCCAATTTATGAACACTTTTACTTAAAAAGAAAAATCTTTTAATATTTTGACCCCTTTAAACAATTCAAGAATGTAATTACTTAATTATACAATTTACCTAACTTTGTTTCAAAAGGCACATAAAGCGTATTTTATTTTGACAATGTGCTTCAACACATAAATAGAAGGATAATGTACTTCAACACACTTAAACATATATCATCATATATTGACAATAATACTCACAACAATCGAAATAATACTCGATCGACAATCTTAAATAACTATCAATTTTGTTATTACCGTTTACTAAAAACAATTTCTCTCTCCATATCTCTATCAACTTGTATGCGCATGCAAATATTTTTTTTTATTTTAAGTTCCAAGACAAGGGGGGTAATAATTAGGGTTAAAATAATAAACAAAGGGGTTATAATAATTAGATTAATAATTGGCATTTGATTAGGTTAGGGAGGGCATTTTTTTCAAAGTTTAGGACGGTCAAATAGATGATGGCATCCGCATACATAACAAACGCCACGCCACAGCCCACCAACTTATAATAAAACACTTAATTATTACAACCCACGATGATGATGATTATGCCCAGCTCACTTCTTTACAGTTTACATCATTATCACTCCACCAATGTATTTAACAAATGTCTATTAGTAAAAATTAATAAAGGCTAGGTTGGATGGAGGGTTGAATGCGATGTGGTACGTTTAGCTTATTTTTTATTTTATGTTATAGTGTTGTTATAATATTTAATTTTATTGTTATCGTTGCTTTTATACTAATCGCAGATAAATGCACCGCCCATCGAAACCCACCCTAAGTCTCGGATTTAAATCTTATTAATAAAAATATATTGTTAAAAGAGATTTGTCTTTCATGTGAAATTTTAATCCTGTTCAACTCTAAATTTAAATGAAATCTAATATAATTATTGGCAGCGATATTCATGGATGGAGTTAGGTTGAAACTTGATTCCAAAAAAAAATCATATTTAATTTGATTTAATGACATATTTTATTATTTAAAAATAAAAATAATTGTTTTTATTTAAATTAATTTACAAAAATACATTAATATTAATAAAATAGTTTTATTTTTATTATTTTTAAATAGTGAAACGAGTGATAAAACTAAATTATAAACCGTCTTAATTATTGGATGCCAAAAACCTCGTACAAAAAAATCATTATCTTTGAACATCTTTCTTTTTTCTCTTATGTACTAGTTTAATCTAGAGGTGATCATGGGCCGGCCGGGATGGGTCCAGATAAAATTTTAGGCCTGTTTTCTAGGCCCGAGCCCGGCTCAGCCAGAAATATGGGCCTAAAAATTTGCCCAAGCCCGGCCCGAAAGAAAATTGTTAAGCTCGAGCCCGGCCCTGCCCGGCCCATATTTGATTAATAATAATATATATTTAATATATAATTCGGATTAAAAGTCCAAAAAATATATATTTAATAAAAAGTATATTTAATTAAAAATAAAAATAAATATTTAATATATAATTCAGACCGGGCCAGGCCTGGGCAAAAAATAATCTTACTCGAGCCCGGCCCATTTTCTAAACTGGCCTCATTTTTTGCCCAAACCCATATTTCTGGCCTATATTTTCACCCGAATCCTCTCATTTTTCGGGCGAGCCGTCGGTCCAGGCTGAGTAGCCCAACCCATGATCACCTCTAGTTTAATCTAAGTACTGAGCAATATACAAGTACCAATTGAATGAATCAAAGTTGGCTTGTTTCCAACAAATTCAAGATAATTTGGCTAATGGGTATGAATTTTTTTAGTAAAAAATCGAAAAATTAATTATAGAAAAATTACCTCAATTTTAGATTTTTCTGTTAACAGAAATTTTTATTAGTCGATTTAATTCTAATGAATATTGACGTGACTAGCGAAAGTAATCAAACGTGACTAATGAAAGTAATCAAAAACTAACATGTAGCATGCCACATAGAAGCATCTGACATGACATGTCACGTTAATATATTTCCACATGACATAGCATAACTTCTCATTATTTCTGTTAATCACATCAATGTCTATTAATTGTAAAATTAGTCAGTAACAATTTTCATTAGCGAAAAAGTCTAATTGATTTTTTTTCATATTAAATATTTAATTGAACGCACTTTTTCCATAAGTGCGTAATTCATTTTTTGATTTTTACTAAGCAAGTTTTTTTTGAACAATCTCATTATAAGTTCTAGTCATATCTGATCTCTTTTTGACACAATGTCTAGAACTACCCATAGCCCCTTCCCAACCCATAAATAGGAGGATAATACGCTTCAACGCATTTGAACCTATGTTTTCCTGTATTGGCAACAATACTCATGCTAGTCGAGTTGTAACACCCCACACTTGGCCTAAACGTTACAATCAGATCTTGAAGAATTACACTACTTGTTTAAAACTCAAAAGTTAGTCTTAATTGAAAATGTCAATTTTAGCAAATCTCTCTCTAAATTTTAGAAAATTTGCGTTGAAGTTATTTAATTTACAGAAAATCACTTAATTGTTTACCTAGTTTTACAGCGGAAATTTTAAAGTTGTTAGTTTTGGAAATTGTGGTTCTAGTTTGTGTAAATGAAAATTTTGCAATTTTAACGACAATAAAATACAAAAAAATTCAATGTATCAAACCAAAATCGAAAAATAAAGTCTCAAAACATTTACATTGTCCAAAAAGTCAAGAATTAGTTTTAAATCATAAATCGTCTTTTTATTAAACGAGAAACCAATCTGAGCTCCCGCACACCGCCGATCTTAAGTCCGCTGATTACCTAAGAAGTCAAATTATTGGGTGATCTTACAAAGTTCAATGTGTAACTCAAACCCTTATGCACACAACAAATATCAGACAATCATTCATATTCAATAATTGAACGGACATAGATGGCATAGGATTTTTATACAATGCAACATATTAAACAGATCAGATACAGATGGCATGGCATACCATGCGATGCAACATATGATATAGAATAGAAACAGGTCCTACCCCCATCCATTACACACCATCTTTGTCTTACCCAACACACCGAATAGGGTAATTAATATCCATCCAACCCTACATAACAAATAGTGATCATATGTCACTGTACAGAAATACACAGTCAAGCTGCCAAATATAATGCGAAAAATCACCAAAATTAGATATATGCAGTGTTTAACTGCCAAATACAAAAATTTGTAGTGTTACCGCCAGAAATTGTAGGACTTAGTTTGCTAGAACTTCCTCCATCACATATCATATCCCACCCCAATGCATATGCAAAAACATCATACATACTCAGGTGTACACAGACTAGACATGCTCTTATATGCTCGACAAATCAAAATGTGTTAATAATGTATACGATTTCACAGATCAAATTCAGAAACACCGTATAGAGACATGCTTACTTATACAACAATAATACAAATTTAACTTTATGCTTATACACACAGAATGTTTGCATTTAATCATCATGCAGAATCTAACGATTTTAACCTATTTCATAAATGGCCACTTAACCGTTACAAAGTTTTACGAACACACATTCGAATCACTTAACTAATGAAATGGGCCCACATGCCCGTGTGGCCCATACGGTCTTGCATACGGCCAAGCACATGGTCGTGTGGCGTTGACAATATGGTTTTCGGTTTCGCACCATTCACTGATTTTTTAGAATTAAAGTTACACACCTAACTATTTTGTGATGCCGACACAACAACAATAATTCCAAATCCTATAACGAAACCAACTCAAGTTGATTAGCACAAAACATCGGATCCGAATCAAAATCTGACCCCTACTCAATTAGAGTATTCAACCACAAGAGTTAGGGCATTTGATCTAGACATGTCGAATCAGTCCCTACTTAGGCAAACAGTCTTTTCCCTTTTGAAATAAAGTCGACGACAACCTTAAATCACCAAAGAGGAGTTATGTGCTTCCTGATCCACACCTAGTCAGAAACACAAGATGACTAAACTCTGCAGGGTTACATACTAACAATCGACCCAAACACAACCTCTCATTTACATAAAACCCGAATGAAACACTTACCCCTAAAGGAAAAATAGAAAGCACCTACGCAAATATGCAACCACAATGCTAAACATTTTCGAGTGCTCAAGACTAACACCCAAAAACCAAAGGCTGGCAGTGGCTCAAAGGAATTTACAGTTAAACAACCTTAACCAAAAATAGAAGATGACAACTAAACAAGGAAAAAGGGCATAAACGAAAAATCGTAACCGTGCAAAAGGGCAATTGAGAAAGAAGAAAAGAAAACAAGGTAAAATCGACGGGAAGAGAAGAGAGAATAAAAGAACAAAAGGAGGAAAAAGAAAAGAAACTAAAAGAAACAATAAGATGGAGACAAATGGGGAGAAAAATCCTCAAAATTATTTTTAAAATCCACTAAATCTTATTTTCTATCCCTACCAGATTTTCCAAAAATTGAATTTGGTCAAAATTTTGAGCATGGGTGGCACAACAAAGAGAGGCAAAAATAAATTTTTCTTTACACTCAACAAGATTCAAACATGGACCTATGGGTAAAGCTAAAGCCTTACCACTAAACCAACAATTCATTCTTAACAATTAACACTCAGAATTAAAAGTAAGCAAGATATTCTAAGTCAGAGGTTGAGACAAAAATAATAAAAATTCAACGGAAAAAAATTGAACACAAGACCTTAAGCACACAACCAAACACTTAACAACTAAACCAAATCAATTTACTTGACACAACTCCTACAATATTTATTCTGAAACAGGGCTTAACCCCTCTTGGTTCACTTACCCAATTTCTACTAACCCAGTTTTTGAGATGTGACACGAGCTAAGACTCAATCGACACTAAGCACGTTTTTGACCATTTAACTTTTTTATCATTTTATATTTTAAATACTGATCGATTTTGACCATTTAATATTCGAAAAAAATAGTCCAAATTATTGTATTGTTGGTTTGCTTTATTAAATTAAATTCATCAATTGAATATTAATTTAATATTAGAAATTATAAGGTATAAAACAAGAAATTTGAACTCAGTAATCCTCCTATATGAGTTGATACGGTTAATCTATACATGCACCGGCAAAAGGAGGGAGAGGTAGGGCCTGGCTCTAAAATGGAAAATTGTTGCTTTAATCCTTTCAAAATTTATAAAACCATAAGTTAATATACTATACAATTATAGTTTAGCCCCCATAAAATGCTAGAATTTTGATTTAGTCTTTTTGAAAACTATCAATATATAAGTCAAAATAATGATGAAATTACATTTTAGCTCTTGTAAAAATATAACTTAATCTTGATTCTTCTAAAAAATTTTTTTTACTTTGCCCCTGTAAATAAACATATTACTTATTGAGGGAAGGTCAACTTCTTGGGTGATGTCTTTGAAGTGTCGTTTCCTAACTCCCGATGAACCCTTCAACGAGTTAATATTGTCCTCATTCAGGATTTTATTTCTCGATTCTAACAAGACCTGAGTGCTTAAAGCTACTTGAAAAGGCGACGGGTTCGACGAGTAGGAGTGCCTTAGGATGGACCACATGCAGAACCTATGAAAAAGGTGTGACCATTTTCACTTGGTAGGGTTTAAGCTCGTACCCTGTAACAGATAGGGCACTTACGGACAACTATGCTACCACTTGAGATAGCCAAACCCAAGAACAATGGAACAAGATATATTTTTAATAGATGGTGTACTCTACAAGAAATGTTATTCCTTACCCCTCCTTAAATATCTTATACTAGAGGAAACCAATTATATCATACAAGAAATCTATGAAAGAATTTGTGGTCACCATATGGGTGAAAAAATCATAACTCAAAAAAGTCCGCCTACTTTCAAAGTGGCTAGATATGCATTCAAAGCTATCTAATTTTCTATGTCTGTATACCTTCAAGGTAGCTAGATATGTCTTCAAAGCTATCTTATTTTTCAAGCTCACCAACCTTTAAGGTGGTCAGATATACCTTCAAGATTATTTTATTTTCCAAGATATATCGACCTTCAAGGTAAACCTACCTTCAACAATATTCTATCCTCTATTAAAATTTACCTTTTAAAACATCCTGTTTTATGAAAATGATGTTAGAAAATTCGTTTGAGTTAGCACAACGAAATTTTTTCTTCTAAAACAGACTTTTATCGTGATATTTATAGTAAAAAAAATTTGATCAAATTAAGTATATGTGTTCCAAGATTGGGGAGATGTTCAAATCGCCCTTGGGCTTTAAGATGTGCTCGAATTTGTCCTATCAATCAAACTATAGTTCAAAATCTTCAAGCTTTTTACTGAAAGATCTTCGATGCTTAAAAAGTGGAATCTAACTCAAACAATAGAACACAAGATGAAAACCCGAGACTTCAAAGAGGGTAAGTCGACTTCCTCTATTTGTGGGAAGCCAAAACTGAAAATCTACTTCTAAATTTAAATTATAATCGATAGATGATTGCAATTATTATTTCACAAACTTAGAAACAAAACTTAAGAAATATATAATTTATTTGAGTTCAAAGAAATATAACTCAAATAAATTTTCGTTAAATTTCGACAGAGTTTTTTCTTGGAATGAGTACATATATTTTTCAGCAAACACGTATATTTATAGAAGAAATATTGCAAAAGTTATACTTCAATTCGGTATGCATAAAATAATTATTTAATAAGAATCTTAGTCTTGGTAGGACTCCGGAACCATAGAAGCCAATGACACTAAGGGAAAATATTGCTTATGTGTCACAACACCCTATCCCATTTGGGCTAGGTGGGCCAACCTAGAGGTGCTCATAGGTCGGATTCAACTAAAAATTCAGGCCCATTTACTAGGCCTGGGCCTGGCCCGGCCTAAAAAATGGGCCTAAAATTTTGCCCAAACCTGACCTAGATAAAAATGCTAAAACTTAGGCCCGACCCGGCCCGCCTGTATTAATTTTTTATATAGTTTTTAAATATATATAATACATCAAAAATACTAAAAACATCAAAATAAATATTTCCCAACAAATAAAAAATAAATTTTAAAAAAATGTAGACTTAAATAACACTAAGATAAATACAATTTAACAAGCAAATGCCTATAAAATAATAACAAAATTACAAATGCCTTTAAAATAATAACAAAATTAACAATAAAATAAGTTTTATACAATATCCAAACAATAACAATAAAATACTAGCAACATAATAGTAAAATAGTAACAAAATAGGGAGAAAATAACATTAAAAAACAAACAAAAAAGTAGATTTTTTTTTGTCTTTTAGTTAATTCGGGTCGGGCCAGGCCAAAAATACCTTACCCGAGGCCCGACCTATTTTTTAAACGGGTCTTATTTTTTGTCTAAGCCCATTTTTCGGGCCTATATTTTTGCCCAAACCCTCCCACATTTCGGGCGGGCCTTCGGGTCAAACCGGGTGGCCTGACACATGATCAGGTCTAGGCCAACCCAAGTTTGATTTAATTATATGTGTAAATATTCTTCAAAACACATATAATTATCCAATCCAACTTTTAAATATTCTTAAAAAAATAATTATTAGAAAATTAATTAATTTAAGTTAATAATTTACATGACCCGATTCTTCTATTAAAATCATAACTTTACCATATTAGAATTTATATGCAAATTAATTTAATTGTCTGAATAAAATATAACTATGATGATTATTTTATTTTGTTTTATTTAGTTCTCACTTTGGATTAAATTATTTAAATTTATTTATCTAATTAAATAATAAGCCAAAGGAATTAAATTAAATTCCAAGTCATCTCTTGCCTTTTTGAGAAAATGCATTTATTGTCGAGAGTAATTCATAGAATCTATTTCTCATGCTTCACTTTCATGTATACATTCAATCCATTATTATTATGCAATCTGTATTGAGTTATAGAGAGCTAGCAAAGGGACCAACCGAAAATATATAATTGGAGCTTAAATCATTTGTAATTAAATTCTGGCTCTTCATCTATTAATATCAAAGTTATTTAGTCGCAAAATTAATCCATTAAAAGCATCTTGATTGATCTCTCCATTATATACCATTACGAAAGCTACTTATAATAAGTTTTTGTCTAACCTTGTCATATGTATTACCCTTATAGGATATCTTTGATCATTTCGAGGATATATTATCTACAAGCCATGTTCTCCAATCACCATGAATTTGAGGTGAGTATTATAGTTAGGTGTAGATAGAATCCCACAGTTGTGTGGTAACAGAACAATTGCGAAATAAATGTTGTAGGGTTCCTTTTTGGAGCAGAGAGGACATATATCGAATATATCCATACCACGATGTGTTATGAATTGTCTAGTGGGAAGAGCTTTTAACCTACATTTCTAAAGGAAAGAACTTTAGCTTTGGTGGTAGTTTAACTTTCTATATCACGTTTCACAACCTATCCTCAGAGCTAGTAGGAGTATCATTCCAACTAAAAATGAAGGAACAAGTGCTTGCAAGAGAAAAAGATCCTGATTTAGATGGACCCCAACATATGAAATCATTACTCGAGGCATTACAATGGGCTAGTGTACTAAAAAATGAATCCAAGATGTCTTGTGGTAATTGGTAGGAAATTGCATTCGGGCCAATAGTTAGCCATTTCTCTCTAACTTGTGCAAAAGTCCAACAATCCTCCAATGGTATCAAAGGAACTTGTAGTAATTTCTTTAGGGAGGCCCTCCTCATCCAATTATCATTCTAGAAGTTGAAAAGTGCCTATTCGAATAACCTACTAGAGTCCCAATTTAAGAATCGGGCTGATATTTCTTTAGGAAGACCAAATCAGAGAGACATTTTTCAACCTGAAGGGATGTCGAGGGTCATATAGATACTTAATAATAAGAGTTTTAGCCTAGAGCATATCATTCTCTTGAATCAGGCGCCAATCGAGCTTAACCAAAAGAGCTTGATTTTTGGGCTTAGCTTTAGGGATTCTTGGCCCTCCAACGATTTTAGGACATGTAACCATCTCTCATTTAACAAGATGACCATGTCTCGCTTGTTCAAAGCCACCCCACAAGAAATTTCTATTAATGTGATCCAGTTGAGAGTGGATGCTAGATAGGAGCATACCATATTGCATGAAGTAATTAGGAATAGTAGCCATTGTAAAGTGGATAAGAACTATCCTCCCTGCGGGAGAAAGAAAATTAGCTTTCTAGGAATTCAATTTGGCCCTCACTTTTCAATGATAAATTTGTTATCAGCTTTCAAGACTCTTTTCGAATGCATCGGGAATCCAATATATTTTCCAAAATTTGAGACCGCCTGCACCTGTAAGGCATTAGATATTGCATTCTTAGTGGAGATTGGGCCCATGGGAGAGGATGGGAGAGAAAATCACACATGATTTGTTGAATTTTATAGTTTATCCTAACTCGGACGTAGAAGTATGAAGGATACACTTAATGGAGTTTACAGTTTTCTCATCTGTCTTAGTAAAAAGAATAACATCATTTGCGAAAAGTAGATGAGAGAAAAATGGGTCGCTTTTAGAAGCTCAAAAGGGTTATACTATTTTTGAGCACACCATTGTATTTCAAATACACGTGTGATAGGATTTCTAGTATATAAAATTGATAATGAAATATTTTAATTTCACAAATCATGGTAAAATCTTTTAAAAATAGTAGTAAATTATTTAACAATTTTTTTTAATTTTCAAGTACAATACAATAAAATCAAAATACAAATATATGTTTAACTATCAAATGTAAAATATCCAAATACTAATAAATTAAGAATTGAAATAAAAGATCAAACTACTACAACACAAACAAATTAGGAATACTTGAATATCAAAACCTAGATGCCCCATTGGCAATTATATAACAAATTTAGGTGAACATAAAGGGTAAATTAGCCAAATACCATTTTTTAAAAATTTAATGGAATAGGCTGATTTCTACAATATTTACTGAAATAGGCCAATTTTGGAGAGAGAAGGTGAAAACACATCCAGCTAGACCCATTTTCAGTTGACTTTGCAAGAAAACGCTTTTAGTGGGGCGCGCTTTCTTGCACAATTAGCAAAACGCATTTAGCTGGACACGTTTTCACTTTAACGAGGTTGAAAAGCTCCCCCATTGGACACGTTTTCCCTCAATGGTAACATCTTCCAACAGTCGAATTCCCCAGCAGCCATAAAAATAGTTAGTTTTATTTCTATATAAACCCAAACCGTTTTTTCATTTTTTTCATTCAAATCCATTTCTATCAATTCTCTCAAGATTTTAGTTCTAACATTTTAATTAAAATTCTCTCAAGTTCGCATTGATTTAATTTTGTATTTCAATTTTTATTCGTTTTAATTGAATTCTGTAATGGCAAATACTCGTATTCATTTGGATGGCAACCACATTTCTGCGGTACAATTGCAAATGGTAAGAAAACATTTCTAATTTTTATAAATTTGTTTAAGTTCATCATTAAGTTGTTAAAAAGACTATTTTTTATTTTGTTTTTTTTATAATCAGGTTGAGGATTGGATTTTGGAGACATATATACACAATCTATTTTTTAGGCCATCCCTATGATTGAACCTTATTCGGAAGATGCGAGATTATTGCACGTGTCCCATATACTAGGGTCTAAATTAGACCCCACACTTATCTGCGATTGGTCAAAAGATAAAGACACGGGACACACACATTCTATCTTTCATGCAGTGAGTGTATAATCACACTCAAGGACATTTAATTACAGCTCGATTTATCGGTGGATGGGCCATTCGTTACGGGATTAGTGGTCATTGGTGATTAGAGCTCCATTTGCGAGCAACTGCTAAGCAAGGTGACAGACAAGTTTTTCGGTAGCCAGATAAAGATGAAATGGTTGCAAGAAATTTTCCAATATCTCTATGAGAGTTTAAGTCCCCCTTGAAAGAGAAAAATACGCCCGAGCGTACATCTTGAGATTAATTAGAGGTGTTCTAATGCCCAATAAATCTCGAACTCTTGTACATTTATGGCAGCTACTACAACTCGTTGACTTGAAAGAAACAAGCCGACTCTGTTGGGGATTAGTTGTGCTGGCAACGTTGTACCAAAAAGATGTGACGGGCGACACAATCACAAAAAAATAAAATTGGTGGTTGTGTACTACCCTTATATTTTCCCACTCGTAATAAGGTAAAATTAATTCAATAATATAATTATCATAATATTATTTCATTATTATATTTTTGAAAGAACATATTATTTGAATAGGTGGAACCATAGCCTGAGTTATGTGGGACTAACCTAGGAGCTCGAAGATATCCAGCTACTATTAGATTAACAATCGGAAGCCGAAGTTAATTTTTAAAATTTTTAATCAGATAATATTTATGTAAGGATTTCAAAAATAATATTAAGTAGATAATAAACTTTATTATTTCGTACTATAGTTTGAATGAACGCCATAATCCGATCCGAGAATTCAACCATGCATCCCATTCAAATTCTTGGTTAATCCCAATTCAACAATGCAGGGTATGCTTTCAGTGCATCTTTCTACCACATCACTGAATTTGCACCCTAGGCAGAGCGTTTTCCTTCTCCCATTTTTAACCCCCTGAAAAGTTTTTAGAATCTGGAAATCCCGATCCTCATTTTTTAGATATCCCGGGATTTTAGAGATATTTTCAAATTAACCGAGGCACATTTTTATTTTCTTTTTCACTCGTTGCCCACTTAGTTGCCTATATACATGGGGTTTTGTTCCCTCTACTCCATCAACGCTCTTGACTACCTTTCCTCACTCCTAAAAACTTTTCCACACTATTGTTTATATTTTACTTTCAAGTGTTTAACTTTTTTTACGAACATATTTATTTCTGTTTGAGGGAGAAAGTGTGTTAGTTTTACGGTTTGTTTGAGTTCACGGTGATACGATGGCACTCTGAGACCCACGTATTTCATATGTTGTGCCGAGACGAAACCATTGTATTAAAAGTCCATTGCATTGCAACTCAAGCTCTGAAGTTCGGGGTGCCTATGCGGTCACGGGTTGTAGTCTAACTACGAGTCCTAGTTGATGGACATTAATGTACAGTCACGAGTTGAAGTATGACTCGATAGCCCACTTGACAGTGGTTATGTGGTCACAGGTTCAAGTTCTTCCTCATCGGAAGTGGATGGTTTGTAAAACCAATACATAAGTTTAAGATCATAATCGTAAGGATAAACGCAGGGGATTTCTAGTATAATTCACTTGTTCCTTTTCTCCATCACCCCCAAAGGCAGTATCATCAACTTTCCTCTTGTCTGAAATCGGTGACGAAGTTGGGGGCAAGTGCAAGTGCATTGTTAGGGGGTGAGCGACTATTGCATTAGACATAAGCTGAAGGTCGTTTCAGGTTGACAGTGATTGTTGTGATTAAATCACTCATTAATAACTACAACCGTTATCGCCCTGACTCGACCTCCAGCTTCTTTCCATTACTACTGTCATTCACCCCCTGACAGGGCTCTTGTATCCAACTTTGTCACTGTTTTAGACAATAGGGATGTTATGGATCCTATTTTTGGTAGTGAAGGAGAAAATTTATAACTTGGTTATACTAGAAAGTCCTTGAGTTTTTCCCTACGATTATCATTTCAAACTTCTGTATTGGGTTTACAAACCATCCTCTTCTGGTGAGGTGGAACTTGAACCCGTGATTGCATAATCATTATCAAGTGGAATCCCAGGTTATGCTCCAATTTGTGACCCCACATTAACATCCGTCAACTAGGAGCTTTTATTATACTACAACTCATGACTGTATAAGCACTGTGTACTCGAAGCTTGAGTTGCAATGAGATGGACTTCTAAGGCAATGGTTCCATCCCGACACGAAAGTAGAAATGTATAGGTCTCCCAACACTATCGCATAACCGTCAACTAAAATATACCTTTAAGCTTTCACAATATCTACATTAAACACGAACATAATCAAATCGATCTCCCCATATTTCCAAACCTAAACCATAAATATTCTAAAAAACCCTAAATCCGTCCGAGGAAAGAAGGTGAAATGTGTCTTCTCTCTCCAAAATCAAACCATTCCGATAAATATCACAAAAATACCTATTCGAAACATAAAGGCAACTTCGTGGTATAGCCGAACATTTAACATGGTTGTCTTTGAATGATTGTTCGAAAGTGGGGGGAGAGAAAAGGTCGCATGTAACCAACCGTTGATGATCATTTGAGGAGAAATACATTCACGTGTCGAAAAACTAGAGCCTCAGATCAGACATCAGACGCTAGGAACAAAAATTTGTTCTACAGTTCACGAGGCCGGTGGGTGAGTTATGGATAGCAGATAACCTCGTGATCTGGTTGAAATGCCGCCACGTGTTACCACGTCAGATCTGTCCACCTTTTTTTTTTGACTGTCTTTCAGTCAAAATACAAAATAAATAAAACAAACGAAACACGGTTTATCCAGTGATCTTATGCGTGGCGGTACACGTTAACAATGTGTAGTTTCCCTCTAACTTCACAGCCAATAAAAGTGACCGCTCAACCAGTGGAGAAAATGACACTTTAAATAAATAAAAAAGGTAAAAAAAATATGCGTATTTTAGAAAATAATATTCCACACGGCGCTTGTTAAAGAAGGAGGCTAAAATTTCTAAGATCTCAACCATTATTGGATCTTCTAATTACAATCTTCCCTACCAATTGCGTACTAATTATAAATTTGTTTTAAATTCAATGTTTTTGGTCAAATGTTATACAAATTCAACCATCAAAATACTTGGAAAGACATCACAATTTTTAACAGTCTTATTATAGATTCTGATCATATCTATTCTTTTTCACACAATACTTAGAACTACTCAAAGTTTCTCTGTAACCCATAAATAAGAGGATAATACGCTTCAATGCGCTCGAACCCACATTCTCCTGTATTAGTAACAATGTCCATGTTAATCGGGTTAATATTCAATCGACTCAAAAAAATTTTCTTTTCTCATCATATTTATTTGTTTAAACATGTGATTTAATTTGAAAGTGTATACAAATTTAGTTCTTTAATAAAACAAAAAATATCATATTCATACAAAATTTGAAAATGATTAATGCAGTCTTTAAACATGCATGGGTTATGAAGAATAAATAAATAAAAGAACTATATAACATATCATTTTCTTTAAGTGTTGTTTTTAAAATTAGTGAATCAACTCACATAATCACCTTCTTAAATTAACCATTTTTAACATATGATATGTTGTTATATATAATATTTATTATCTAATTAATTTACTCAATATTTTCACGTTTTATTCTAGAAATATAATTAACTAAGAATGATTAAGTAATGGGGTACCTAATTTTTTATTCAATTAAATCACTTATACTATGTAATAATAATAAAAATATGTAAAAAAACATATTTATTAAAAATTTATATAACAATAACGTAAAGTTAAAGAATTAAAATTTATATAAAAATTTATTAAAAACATATTTTTTATTTATTTTCTAATTGAATTGATGTTTAATTAACTTGTGACGCCATTTTAATTAAAGATTTTAAGTACAATATGGATGGTATAACAAATATATTATTTGTTTTATAAATTAGTTGTGTTTAATATTAAATTCTAATGAGAGTATTATCATTAATATATATATTATTTAAAAATTTAATTAAGTTGGATATTAAATTAATTGTAAAACAATAAAAAAGACTATTTATTTTATAAAATGAGTTATATTATTATAAATGTGTTTTTATTTTTTAAAATTATTTATATAAATCAATAAAAACTTGTACCATTTATAAAATTTAAAGTACGGATTATTTAAATTTTTATTCAATTTAGAAAAATAAAAATAAAAGAATCGTGAAAGATATAAACTTATTTGCCAAAAGAAAAAGATACCAACTTAAATAAATAAAACAATATTGATAAAGAAAAAAAAAAGGGGGCGTAAAAGGACAAAAAGGGTAAGAGCATTGAGCAAGAGCCCATAGAGAGCTTAGCCTCAAATGAGGGCATCCTATCCTATACCCACTATTGTCAGTAGAATGACGCATCCCCGTACTGTCCTACAGGTGATTCCACAAATTAGTAGAAGTAGAACCTTCTCTCCATTTCCCCGTTTCCGTTAAATCACTATATTTGGCAATCACATCGTTAAAAAATAGATAAATTACACTACGGTTATTAAATTATTAGTAAATTTATATTTTAGTCAATTAATTTTAAAAAGTTATAAAATGATCATTAAATTACTTAAAAGTTTTTTATTTAAGTCATTGAGCTGTTAAGTTTTTTGTTAAAGTCCAACTAGTGAACTTTAAGTGACGATTTGATAATCGATACAGTAGTTCAGTACCCATTGACGAGTAGAAGAACATACATTAGATTCAAATTAATCTGACAGACAGTTAGAATATCAAAGAAGAAAGTTATTTAGTTTTTGGTTCATAGATTCATAACGTTCAAAGTTATTTCATGAAAAAAAAATAAAAACTAAATAAGAGAAGGGGAGGAGAGCTTTCGATTGGTGCAGGTGGTGCAAATAGAGAAGGTCATATAACAACGTTTTAATAGTCCAATGACTTAAATGAAACTTTTGAATAGTTCAATGACTATTTTGTAACTTTTTAAAGTTGAATAACCAAAACGTAAACTTACTAATATTTTAATAACCTTAATTGTAGTTTATCCTCAAAAAATTGTCCCTCGTTCATGATAATACTTAACTATCACTAGATTATAGTTGAGTAAAAATAATTATTTAATAAGTTTATAAAAAATGTATAAATATTGCGAGAGCTGAGTTGCATGTATTTTTTTAAATTTTATATATAAAAAAAGATAAAAATAATCTCGAAATAATATTTACCCTTTTGTAAAGTAAGGTTTTTAGTAAATTCACAATTGACTTAAGACTTAATTAAATATAACATCAACTCAGTCAAAATTTAAATTTTAATATACATAACTAATTTTAAAATTAAAATAATTATGTTACATGTATTTAAATTTTAAGATATATAATGTATTGACGTAATATTTTTGAGTAAATTTTATTTAAAATTATTTTAATTTGATTTTAAAGTAACTGGAAAAGGAATTTTAATGGATTCGATTTTTTTTTGTAATTTGGATATTCGATAAATAATAATATTTAATTCAGATAAAAAATAATTTAATATTAAAATTATATTTATAAAAAAATTTAATAATTGAATTATAGGTAAAGTAGTTATGAATAAACTTTCATTTATTTTGAGTTCAATCCTTAAACGTTGAAGTTGTTTTATTTTTAAACCAATGAAAATAGTAAAAGATAAAAATAACATTATATTAATATCCATTAATTTTTTAAAATTATTTTTAAATAATGTTTTTACCGAATTGATAATAAGTTAATTTATGGATTCTATTAACTACTTTTATTTTTATTTAGTCTTAAAATTTGATGGTTAACTGCCATGTCAAGTGCTTAAATCGAGAAGACATTTTTTTTATCTTGCATATTAAGGATATTTTTGGATGAACGATATGTTTCAGTGCAGTGCGTTTAGTTTTTTTTTGTTGTCTCATGCATAATATCTAATCTCATCACTGTAGTAACCAATCTTACTACCACCGCTATTTTTACTCTAACCAGAGGTAAATGCACCATCCATCCAAAGGGACTCTAAGTGGATACTTTATCTAGTTACTGTTTTACATGCAAAAAAAATCCAAAAAATAGCTTCAATTTAAAGTTTTTTTCTAGAAAATTTTGAATTAAGGAAAATATTATCATTTTAAATGAAAGATTTTTTTTATTCAATAAAAGTAATGGGTAGCATTTAGTACACTGATATTTTTTATTCTTCAAGCAGTTTTGAAAAATTAGCATGTATTTTTATTTTTAATATTTAATATTTAATATTTAATTATATTTTATAAGATATTTGTCAAGTCCCTAATTTTACTAATAGAGTCTAAAATAAAAAATTTCCCAAAAGTAATGCTTCCAACGTAAAAGGATATAATTACAATTAGAAAGTAAATTATTACATGCATAATTAATAATTGAAATATATCCAATTAAATTAAATCAAAATGTACTGGTAGTTTTTTTTTTCTCAAAAAAAATTTAAATGCTCTTATAACTTGCTCTACAACTAAAGCCTAAAGGAAATAAAACGTTTATCTAACTGAACAAATATATATATAGTTGATTTATTGTTAATGTTTAAATAATTAAATTATAAAATGATAGTAAATATAATACATGGATTTTGTAACTTTTTTATTTTCTATTTGAAGAAAATGTTATGAATTTCAGTTAAGAAAGATAAAACATAGCTAACTTTATATTTATTATATTAATTTATTTTTTTTGTTGACAATTGCATTAACTAAACTGCATGACTTACAAAGAGAGAGCAAACGAAGATACATACATATAAATAAGTTCTTTTAAAGTAAACTTTTTATGTAATAATTCATTCCCATTTTTGAATTGAATAAAGTTTTTAAAAGTTAGCCTTACTCTCGAAAATGAGAGTTCTCGCAAAAGTTCTTTAAGGCACCGAAGCAAACTCGAAAGAGAAAAGAGTAACGAAAGAACAAAAAAGTCACAAAAAAATATCGCACACTAAGTGTTTGAGTAAATGCTCTCAATATATTCTTTAACTCAAGAATGTAATGAATACAAATGAAAGGGGAGGACTCTATTTATAGTTGAGCTCCCTTAGATCCAACGATACAGATCAAATTACATCAACAACTGAGCTTAGTTCCCATCTACAATAAGAGGGTGCTAAGGGATTTAAACTCTATACATCTTTATTCTTTAAGATTTACAATAATTATCTTGGTAAAAATACAAGTCACTAGAGTGTTTACAATTTAACTAAGATCCAAGTAGATGGACATTGAGTCTCTTTCAAGCAATGAGTTAGTCTTGTCGGGATAAATGACCCCCAATAAACAAGAGGAGCATCAGAGTGTGACTTGATCGCGGGCTTTTTTGCATGGCCCGTGACACAAGTACTTACTCTGTTAAATCTGGTTATATTGAGTTGATGAAATCTTCCCCTTAAGGTGGAGCCTAGAAGCCTTCCTCTTCTAAGTAAATTAACAAAAACCATTGGAAGCTTCTATGGAGTTTGAAGGTCCCAAGCAAAATCAAGCATTTTTTGTGGAAGTTGTGTACTAATTCAATTGTTACATTTGTAAATCTATTTAAAAGGAGAGTTGTTTCTCAACCTGTATGCCTAATCTGTCAACAAGAGGAGGAGTCTATTGAGCATATATGTTTTGGCTGTGAATGAGCTCATAGGGTTTGGTTTGCTGGTTGCAATGGCTTCAGAATTGATAAGATAAAATTTGTAGATTTGATGATTGGCTTTTTGAGGTGTTGTATTTTAATCAACTGTTGGTGGAAGATAAAGTACAAGTGGCGTTTACAATTTGGTACATATGGAAAGGTAGATATGACGTGTCATTGGGAAAATGGAAGTGGATATTAAAGGCACTATTGGTAAACTTAACTCCGCTTTAAATGAAGTGTTAGATTCTTTTCAATCTAAGAATAAAGTCCATAAAAATGTTTCCTGTTCTGATGTTAATTGGAGGGCGCCACGAGAAGGTTTTGTCAAGAGAAACTGTGATGGAGCATTAAAAAAAACAACAAAAGGGCTGTTAGTATTATTGTTAGGAGAGTTAATGGTAAAGTGTTAAATAGTATGAGTAAAAAGAGGCATGTTTACAGTGCCTTACAAGTTTAAGCCTATGTTGTTAATGAGGGTTTAAAGTTGGCAATTGAGTTGAACTTTCAAAGGCTGATTGTTGAGTCAGATTCAAAGAAGTTATTGGTGATTGTATAAATCTCAAGGGGATAAAAAATGGAGAATTACTAAAATCTTTGAGGATATTAATACGTTAAAGCAAAATCTACTGGAGGTGGTCTTCTTTTCTGTCAACCAATCAACAAATCAAGTTGCCAATTGGGTGGCCAAAGGATATAGAAAGGGGATGCTACCAAAAGGATGGGTTCTTAAAACCACCATATTCATTGACTCACTGTAACACCTCAGATCTGGCGGGTTTAAAGTTTTGGGTGTATAGCAGTAAATAGACTATCTGGCGTAGTCTTATTCGTCTAAAAGACTATTTTGGCATATATGTGCAAGCGTATAGTAACCGCCACATGAGTTAGTAAGAATTTGACTTCATGATATTCTGCTACGTTAAATAGAAGTTTGTGTTAATTGATAAAGGGTAAGTATGGAATGAGTATTCACCAAAGGTATAGTACGCCTAATTTGTCTTGAATACTGTGCTAGTTAGATTTTATGTAACGTGGTTAGAAAGTAACTAAATAACCAAGCTGGATAATTATGATCAGAAGGTGCTTATTTATATTTCCCTCGGAAACTGTAGGTCATTAAGAAGGTAAGTTCTGAAATATATGACACTTGTTAAATTCCACGAAGTAAGTTGAGTCATATTTATGTGTGAAAGATGGGTTCTGAAAGGGTTCTTTTCTCTTCTTCATTTTCCTTAAGTGGTATTTACTGATACCTTCCATAAGTTTGAATGTATCTTACATCGATGATTTAAAAGCTATGATTCTTTTATGATCATAGGTTATTTCGTATCAGGGTAAGTATTTCGGGTCTACATGTTAAGTTCTGGATGAGTAAATCTATATATGGTGATTGAATAGTAAAACTGTAAGTATAAGGTTTTTACATGAGATTGTCAGCGATTTATATGATAAGTAATTCGTATGTACAAGAATAGTAAAAGTGAAATTATGTTTCTAAACAATGGTTATTGCTGGTTCAAGATGGATATCTAGATCTGAAGTTTTGAACTGCAGTAAGTGAGAATCGGGGGAGTCTCTTTTTGACTCTTGCATGTATATTTTTCATACTGAAATATATCTATACGAAAGTGATCAAACTAGAAACTAAAATTTATGATACTTATACAATTATAGGAATAAATTTATGATTAAAGAAGATATAAGTTAGTCTGCTTGAAAAGAAGTTCTATAGGATGTATGAATAGTGTTATGAAATTTTGAAATCTTGGGTCTAGAATGTGTCTGGTTCGTAGAGTTTGTAAAGTGAGCCGAGTCACCATGATGGTAAATAAGAAAGTTCGTCGGGGTAGTAAACACAAACTCTGATGTGAAACCCTGAAGGAAAAAGTTTATGGCCATGACATACTCTAAAAAATAACTGCTGAATGACATTTTATCTAATGGGGTTTTCTGCATGTCTCAAGGAGGTGATGGGCAAACCTCACTCAATATGAGTTTAAGCAAATCCATATCGTAAATACGACAGTTCTGGGATGTCTATATGGCATTCTGTCAACCTTTGTAGTGTACTCTGAATGAATCACCTTTGGGGCATACTTTGTATAGATAGCCTTTGTGGCGTACTCTGAATGAATCACCTTTGTGGCGTACTCTGTATAGGTTGCCTTTGTGGTATACTCTGTATGGATTGCCTTTGTGGGGTACTCTAATTAGATTACTTTAGAGCGTGTTCTGTGATAAGGATTTATGACACATTTGGTATATCGTTTGTTTGTCTTTGATGTGTTCTGTGAAGCCTACTGAGATAATAAACAAGAGATTCTATATGATTGCCCATATGGCGTACTTTGTTAGGTTTACGTGGAGTGAACTGTTAGGAATGTCTGGTATGATTTCTGTCTAAACGTCTATCTCTATAGTAATATATAAGTAAATCCTTTTAATTTTGTAATAAATATGGTTAAGAGGAGGTATTGATATGTTCTGAGTTAAAAGTGAATAAGTCTTAAGGGTTTTCATGAAAAAAAGATGTGTATCTGAATGTTAAAAAGGATATCCGTTATGATGATCTGTAAATGTGGAAAGTGAGGGGTATTGAATCTTCTTATAGAATTATTCTGAAACTGAATTAGTGTTATCTTGAGTTAGGGGATTCAGACATAATACAATATGGAATTCATATGAATGGTCTAGCAGTACTCTTCTGCACAAGTATGTGTAGTGTTGAACTAGGATACATCTAAAGATGAAATTGATGGTATTTAGTTCTACCTAGGCATTCGCCAAACATTTATGTATTCGCCCGTGATAAATGTTATTGAACAACTATTTGAAATAAGAGTATGTGTTAAGACATGGTTGTTGAAAGTGGACTCAGAGGGTATGTCTGCAAAGAATTTATTATGTGACAAGAGATTTATGGAAATTTTGGAAGGATTCCTTAGTTAAATATATAGAAAGATGGAATATGACAAGAGCATGATAATTGGCGTGTAAGAATGTGATAAAACTATAGTGGTATCTGTCGAAATCAATGATGCAGAATAATGGTTGACACAATAGTTCATATAAGATTCCAATTATTCCATCAAGGTATTGTTATGTTAAGCTCACTAATTACTCATGTACTTACAAGATTTGTTACTGCATTTTAGGTACTTGAGATGAGACTTCGCCTGAAGGGACAAAGCCAATAGTATACCAAATTGGTGACGGAGTGGGCTATTATGCATATAGTGCAGATGTGACATAGTTTAGGAATATGCCTTTTGAGTCTATATTAAATAAACTTCCATTTTGTAAGGATTTGTATTAAGTCTGTTGTAATAAGATTATTTTAAGTTACTTCCCTTGTTTTCATACAATAAGTTTATAATTAAAAGGTCAAATAACATGATTAAAGAAATGAGAAATTGCAAAATGTTTTCGTTAATGGTTTAGCTTTACGAAATAACACTCAAAATCCAGGCCTCGTGAATTGAGTCAGGTTTAGGGCGTTACACTTACATTCTGAACAAAGAGGGTCTTTCATGTCCTCATCTTTAATTTTCCCTGTATGGCTTAAGGCATAAGTTGTAGCTTTGTTCTACTCTCTGTAGTTTTTATCTTTTTCTCTGGTTTTGTCAACATGTTTCCTTTTGTTTTGTTTGTATCTTTTTTCCCTTATGGTAATGAAATTCCTTTTTATGGCAAAAAAAATGTTTAAAGCATTAAGTGTCTTTTTAATTCATTGGAGATCAATTGACAGGGAAGGAGCTTGTAGAGGCTCGCAGACTTTGTATTAATTTTGATCTTATCACTTTTCGTTTTGTTCCTTGATTTACCAATGAGGTTACTCACAGTCTCATCCATCGGTCCATAGGTAATTATTGCTCTTTTGATTTTGGTTTGGGCTACCTGAATGGTGTTGGACGATGTGATTATTACTTAATCTTCATTTTGTCCTTGTGGGCTTTAGGTTTTTCTTTCAATGTTAGAGTTGTGTGACCCGAATCTCGTTACGTGTTAAAGAAATAAAATAGAAAGGCAAAATAGGAGGATCTATGGGGCGAAGGACCGAGGGCCGAACTCCTCTTGTATAGGACTATGCTTCTTCTATTATACATTGACTATAGTAAGGTTGTTTAACCCTTAAATAGATGTAGTCGAACTCCTCTTATATTGTGTATTTTTCAACATAGTGAATTTCTCCTTTTCTGCCCGTGTTTTTCTCGAAAAGGGTTTTTCACATATAATATGTATGTGTTCTAATTTTTCTTTCTTATGACTTTACGAACATTCCTACTGTCATTATCAACGTTAATTATAACATTCAAAAAAAAATCATCAAGCTGATCTCACTCTAATCCATAATGATTTTAAATTTCAAAAATCCACAAAATACGGACAGCAAAATTGAACGTTTATTTATTTATACATGTTAACCTAACCAAATACTTCGATGACACTAATAACTAATTAACATTATATTTTTCATAATTAATTTCGAAATTTCCTCTTATAGAATAACAACTAAAAAAATGAAGAGAAAAGGTGGGTGATGAAATGCTATTTTCGTGGGGCAAGAGACGTCTGATTGTTGGGCAAATGTTCGGCCTACAAGTACACAAATTCTATTTTGCTGCAGTCCAGCCAAGATCTATAGGAATAACTCACACTCTCACTATTTGTTTTGAACGCTCTAATGTAATCCAGCTGTAATTATGCTCCTTTTCAATTTCAAATCTAGCACTTACTTTTTTTACTCTAGCCTTCATATTTTATTCAACACCCACTAGGATTTAGTTTAAGCACGTGATTAAGTTTTATTCCCTCTTAAATTTACTCTTATTATAAATTTTGATCATATCGGACTCTTTTTAATATAATGTCTAAAATTATTTATAATCTTTCCTCAACTCATAAATACGAGGATAATACGCTTCAACGCATTCAAACCCACCTCCTCTTACATTGACAACAATGCCCATACTAACCGAGCTAAGACTCAATCGGCTACTCTTACCATATGTTTTAATTATTTGCTTCATTCTAGTTATTTATTTGTTATTATTTAAAATTTTGATTGAATTGATATAATGAATTAAATAGATACGAATTCAGTTGGAAAAAGAATTAATATATCATTTCCGTTAAGCGATTATAATTATTATTTTGATGGCACTTTTATCTTTTCATATTTTTATATTAATTTTATATAAAAGGATTAAAATTAACATATTCGAAAATCGAACATATGTTTAATAGATTTACTTGAGTAATTTTTTTCTCACTCACATTGTGTATAATATCACTAGTTGAGCTGCTGTCATAAGTCGATTTGATACTAACTTAAGGAAAATGAAAATAACATTATAAACAATTGAACTGCATTTAATATTCTTAATATAATATATTTATCTTTTCCATACAAAATTCGTACATATTGCATGTGCGTTACTATTATTAGTTTCAAATCGTATATTTTATTTTTTGCTGCATTTTTTTATAATTGGAATGGAGAATGAAGTTACTTGGAATTGAATTCCAACTTTCATGCTCACAACATAATACTCTTGTCACTAAGCCAAAAGATTGTCGGTCGTTCCATGTTTTGATTGCATAGGAATCGAACATACATCTAATACCATTTTTTATTAACTAAATGGATAAATGTGCATTTTTTTACCATGGTTATAATTTAACAGAGGGATATATATTATTTGCAGCATCTTTATGCCTTCAAAAATCAAAAGATGCTTTTCTTTGTTTTAATATATCTGTTTTTATTCTTGATTGGGTTAATTACTTGCTTGGTTCTCATTTTTCTTAATTAAAAAACAGAGTTAAAAAAGGGAAAGATAAATAAATAAAACTCCAAAACCCTTTATTTATTTATTTATTTTTTGAGTAACTATTTCTTTTAATGACAAAAAACGAAGACTTCGTGCCGGTTTTGATAAATACAATGCCTGCTGCTGCTGCTGCTGCTGCTGCTGCTGCTAACTGTGGACAAAGGGATCAAAGGAATAATAGCCTTTAAACATTTGGAGCACGTTTGGTTCGCTGTATTGGATTAGAGGTGTATTGGATTGGATTAGAGGTGTAATGGAATAGAGGTGTAATAGCAAATCAACTGTTTGGTTGAATGTAATGGAATAGAGGCGTAATAGTAAAACTGTGTTTGGTTGAATGTAATAGAGGTGTAATAGCATAATGGAGAAAACTAAAATGACCAGAATACCCTTAGCATAATTTTGTTTTGGTAAATGATTATTGTTATTGTTATTTAAATTTTAATAAGATTATTTATTATCAAAAATAAATAATTTAATCATATTTAAACATAATTATTATTTAATATATTTTAATTAAAATATATAATTTAATAAAATTCTTAATAATTAGCAGAAATTTGTTTTGGTAAATTATTTTATTTAAATTTTAATAAGATTAATATCAATAATAAATAATTTAATCATATTTAAACATAATTATTATTAAATATATTTTAATTAAAATATATAATTTAATAAAATTCTTAATAATTAATATTCTTATATGAATTTACTCAAACCATAATATATAATACAATTTGGAGACCTGGATTTGTAGTAATTAAGTCCAATTCATTTCTGTTTTTATCATCTTCAATGACTTGAATCTAATGAATAAATATGAAAAAAATCTGCAAGAGTACAGCAACCACATCTGACATTGGAGTAAAAAAGCTTACTTCATTCATATTATTAAGAAACTAATTACAAGTGCTAATCCAACTACATTAAAGAGGAAAGCTTTCTTCATCAAATATTTTTAAAGAACTAATTCCTAATTCCAAAATGCTAATCCAAAAGAAAAAAAGAAAAGAAAGTGACCCAATTCAAGAATCACTAAGTTCAAGAAATTGGTTTCAACACATACATTTTGCATGAATGAGGGTTCAACATTGTTGTAATATTGCCCACAAATCGGTTCTTCAGTGTTTTATGCTGCAAGAGATTCATATATGTGCATGAATAAGTGAACTAAAGCAATGGAAAATGACAATAGGATATACTATAAAGCTTGTAGCTATAATTTGAGTACCTCCCAAAGTTCCCTAGCTTCAACTACAGTGTTGGGGTCTAGTCCCATATCCTCCCAGAACGCGGTTACAGAATAGCGAACTGAACCCCTATTGAGAATGACAACTACTGTCCTATAGCTGGAAAGTGGCGCAACCCAAATCTGTTACAAGGCACCGAAAAGGTAAGTGACCAATCCGAGCATGTTATATGATCATATGGTTAAGCAAAAGGGGTTGTTGCATAGGTTTCACCTCTTCATCACCGTGCATCCTAGCCTTCCTAGCTTGAATACCATAAGAATCTAATGCAGAAGATCGCATTAAGTTAAAAAAGTTCGATAACTATTGATGCATTAAAGCGTTTTTGAAGAACTGTACTTCTAATTATGTACCTTGGTTAACAGCAATGACCTCTTTGTTTGAAATGATCTCTATAGTCTCTTGTGTCATATTCCTTATGTCGCAGCCGAGAAGAAGAGGAGCCTGCAATAGCATTCATGTTTTTCAGACCAGATATGCAACATCATGCATATCAACAAGCATAAAAAAGGTGAATATCAATTGTAATACCTTGGAAATAGCCCATAAGCTGAAATGTACTATATATTCATCTTTCGTCATCCCTCCATTCCCGATCTCAAGCATGTCCGGATCTATCGATATAACAAGAATTGTAATCACAAAACATTTAATATGGTTCAAAAAAAATTACAGAACTAGAAGAAAACTCTAACCATTCCAACCACCGGGCCTTGCATATTGAGCATACAATTCATTTTGATCAGCTCTCGAAATCATACTGCCAGGCAACAAAATATCGTAAGTTATACTCTAGGCCGACTCTAACATCCTCCAAATACGTTAACAAATCTTTACCTTTCCCATGTATCAGTTATGTCACAAGTTGTCCTCCAGCTATTTCCTACATGGAAACCCCATTCAGCAGGGTGCATTTCTCCCCTAAGAAACAAAAAATCAAACACATGGCAAAGTAAAAAAAAAAAAAGAATCAGAAAATCGTTACTTAAATTAAAAGCTTAAATCAAACTGTGATTTAGACAGTACCATTCACACAGAGAAAAGAATATGGGGCGGCCAGCCTTCTTCAAAGCTTTAGACATAACAGGATATCTACACGAAAAATTAAAGCAATATATAAGCATATAATATGGCTGCAAATCAAAACAAAGAAGACAACTACACCACCTTTCAATTGGCTTTGATCCATCATGGTGACAGTTATCATACTTCAAATAATCAATACCCTGCATACAAAACAATTATCGCACGAACCAACTTGATTAAGCTTTAGGTTCAATTAAAACAAGGGAAATGATCACTGAAAATCATACCCAGGAAGCAAAGGTTTTAGCATCCTGTTCTTCGAAACCGAGTGAACCAGGCATTGTCTTACTACAAGTATAATACCTGTACAAAATGAAAACACTATTAAATCCATAAGCAATTGTCATATAACCTATGCAAGATCCATACAATTGAGCATCAATAGTAAGTACATTACCCTGCATCTCCATAGATTCCTAGCTTAAGACCCTTGCTATGAGCATAATCTGCCAAAGCTTTTATCCCAGATGGAAATGTCGAGTTCTTAGGCATTATATTGCCCTGAAATTTGATCAAAATCCAATAATTATAAGCCACAAAAAAATATTTTTTAATCCTTACATACTAAGAACATCCAAAGCTCTAATTACCTTGTCATCACGAGCAATTTCAGCCCAGCAATCATCTAAGAAAGCAAAAATGTTGAAAATCAATGATGACAAGTAAAGCGTATTTATTTTTTTAGATTAAAGTAAATGAAAAATTATAATAACAGCATATACCTATATTAACATATACATATCCAAGCTTGGAAAGACCAGTTGAAACTAGAGCATCAGCTGTCAATAAAAACAAAAAATATTCATGTTTAAGCTAATGTATATAATACTTTGAAAAAAAAAGAAAAGAAAATAATTTCAAATAAAAAAGCATATATATGGTTACTAATACTATATTTACCGGTTTCTTTTACCATCTTTTCATCAATATCGCATCCGAAATGATTCCAACTGTTCCACCTGCAAATTCGAATAGGGTATACAAAACACGTACTTATTAAACAAGATATCTACTCTCTCTAAATCATATTACTGAATTACTGGAACTTTAACAAAACATAAAAATATTGCACGGAATAATGTGCCATCTTTGGCTGCAATGAGGAAAATAGAAACTCAACTCATGAATGTAAAATTTGTCATACGAAAATGGAAATATGATTTACTGAAAGAAGTATATGCTTTAAACTTTTTGATGTTGCTCTTTCAAAAATCAGGATTTATAAATTACACCGCACATAATTTATATGAAATCACCATCAGAAAGCAAGGGATATTAAACCCAAAAAAACTTTCGTTAACTAAAACTACAGAAGAGTAAAAGATTCATAACCATGAAATCAGCATTAAACTACTGAAGAATAAAAAGCCACAAGTGCAATTATACAATAATTCCAATGAAATCAGCAACAATTTCATAAAATAAAATAGCAATTTCAACAGAAACTACTGAAGACTAAAGATTCATAACCATGCAAAAATATTTGATAAAAGATTGTCGAACAAAAGAATTGGCAGATTAATTTCGGTCCGAAATAAAACTCACCCGATATTGGATTAGAGGTGATGACCCGAAAAACGCTTCACTTTCAAAGGATTCACTGGATTCAGCTATCAGGTATTTCCAATTTTGTGAAAATATTGAAGAGCAGTAGAGAGTTGCAGATAGGGTTGGGAGGAAATGGGAGGAGACAGAGATTGAAGAAACGATGAGGACAGAATAATAAACAAAAACGGTGGGAGATGGAAGGAGAAATTTTGAGGACAGAATAGGAGAGGGTCGGGTAGGGAGGGAGGGTAAAACAGAGAGCAGGGGACGGAACGCGGACGTAATAGGTATTACAGGGATTTGGGAAGGGATTACAAAAGCAGCGAAAAAGGGGATTAGGTCGGGATTGGTTTACGCCCGTAATGCCTATTACAGCGAACCAAACGCCGGATTAGAGGCGTCATGTAATACGCGCGTATTCGGCCTGTATTGTATTAGGTAATACACTGAACCAAACATATCCTTGGAATTTTGTGGCAAAGCAGCTAAAGCAAATTTATACTAACCAACATGCTGCTGCTTGCTTGCCTTGTTTGCCTGTTTACACCCTTATCTTTTTTGTTACTCTATATTTTATTTTTAATATTTGTTGTAAATAAGTGAATATTGGCAACTATAAAATAAAACTTTTATATCAGAATTATGAGAATTTAAATATCAATTTTTGGATCAAAATGCATGCTTTTTTAAAAAAAATATTTTTTAACCATAATTTTTTCTCATTAAGTATTAATTTTAAAAAATATTTTTGAAATAAAAATATTGCTAAAAAATATATTTTTTAACTTTTCAAAAAGGTTTTAGGAGAAAAAAAATGCTTTGCAATAACATTTTTCAGTCAAAAGCAGAAGGAGAAAATTTTAACCGTTACTCAAAAATATTTTTTTTACCTAAAAACACTCTTGAGAAACAATATTAAATTAAGGTAAAAGTAATGCTAAACAAACAATTTTAAAATCAGAAGTGCTTTAGAAAAATATTTTTCAACCCAAAGGTAAAAGTAAAATTTTTTTTAGCTTTTGCTTTTGGCAAAAGTACTTTTAGAAATAAATGATAGTTTTAACCCTTATAATGTATTTTATATAATATTTATATGTATATGTAATTATTTTCTTATTAAAATTTATTTTAAATATATAATATTATATATTTAAATTTTTATTGGTCATATTTTATTATTTAAAATATAGTTTATATATTCGAATTAAATTTTATGAATAATTGATATTAATTGCTTAAAAATATTTAAAATTTATATTTTATATATTAAAATATTAACAACAAATTATAATAAATTGTTTTTTATATTCTTACTAAGATATCATAATATTAACTAATTAGAACATTATTTAAATGTATATTTATTACTTTATAACAAAATATTTAAAATGAACATTTTATTTATCAAAAGTATTTTTTAGGCAATACTAAACACTTAAATTTAAACTCAACTTTTCAAAAGTACTCCTCAAAATCATTGTTTTCACCGCACTTTTTAAAAATTCTTCTCAAAAGTAATACTAAACTAACAGTATAGATTTGAAAAACGCTTATGTAACTGTTTACTCTTTAATTATTTCTTTTATTATTATTTTATTGAATGTATGATTTGTGCTCCAAAGTTATTAGGATGAGATACATTTTAAAATAATTTTTTTATTTTATTTATAAATTATAAATAAAATAAAATAAAATAAAATTATAAATTCCATGAAAATGGGTTTTTAATGTTTTTGGATTTTGTTAGTGTGGCCAAAGTGGCAGTTGTCAAAAACTCATAACATTTGGGTGAGAAGGATCGTGTACTGCAGCAGCATAGGATAGGACCACCCTTAGCAGTTAGCAGCATATATAAATAAAACGGAATCCAAATTTCATTATTTAGCCGAAACCCAGCGTTTAAAAGCCCACTTTCAACTCTCTTCTCCTCAATCTTTCCCCACCTCTCCTTTCTCTCCACGTGTTTCAATCTCCTTTCTCCACTTGTCTTCCTCTCACCAGCCGTCTGCTCTTCTCATTTCTCCTACTCCTTCCCTCACCTAATCCAAACCCGCCTCCCCTTCATTAATCATTTATATTTCCCCTTCCCCCAACGACCGCTTCATAGTTACACTTAAGCCCTCTCTTTATAGACTTTTTTCTTTTTAATTTCGTGTTTTTTTTAAAAAAAAATTTGTTTTGAACCAAACGGAAAAACCAGAAACCGAAGTTCATCGGATTCCGGTTTACTCCGCCCAACTTCTTGTTAACGGCCGCCATTTTCCTTCAAAACGATAACGTTTTCAACTGTTCATCATTTTGTAACCGCCTCCGGAATTCTTCTCACAAAAAGAAGAACATGAAAAGTTCAACTGCAACCGCCGTGCTCCGTCGTCGCATCAGCTTTTATCAGCGCCGGAATATTGCAATTGTTTTTATTAGGAAATAAAGGAAAGAACCGAGTTGCCTTATGCATCCTTTTTGTTGTGTTTCCACGGTATCGGAACATTCCCCGGTCAAACCATTAGCCGATCAAGTTATCTCCATGAGGCCCCCTACTGTAACGACCGTAACTACTACTACTTCCTCTTCGGCTCCCACCACCAGATCCAACTCGGCCCGATCCACGGCTCAAATCCAGTGCCAGTCCAATCAAAACCATCATCGCAGCAATAGCGTTGATTTGAATCGGGTGGTTCAGAGGAATGGAATACCGTCGGGAAGAGAGGCTACGACCGCCACGGCTCCTCCGCCGCAAGTGGATGTAAAGATAAACGACATAGTTGGAAACGGGATATCGGGCGTGCTTTACAAATGGGTGAATTACGGGAAAGGTTGGAGACCGAGGTGGTTCGTTTTGCAAGATGGAGTTTTATCGTATTATAAAATCCACGGTCCTGATAAGATCGTCGTTAGCCAAGAGACGGAAAAAGGATCCAAAGTTATCGGCGAAGAGTCTCACCGTATTATCTCCCGCCATCGTAATTCCATTTCTCATAATTCTGCAACCCGTCGAAAACCCTTCGGTGAAGTCCACTTGAAGGTCAGAGCAAAGGAAACCGCTTGACCAAAAATAAATGAATAAAATCAAGGGACAAAATGAAAATTGAATTGATTTTTGAATTCTTGAATTTTTCTCAGGTTTCTTCGATAAGGGAAAGCAGATCAGATGATAAGAGATTCTCGATCTTCACCGGAACGAAGAGGCTTCATCTAAGAGCCGAGACGCGGGATGATCGGGTTGCGTGGATGGAGGCGCTTCAGGCGGTTAAGGATATGTTCCCTAGGATGTCCAATAGCGAGCTCATGGCTCCAACGGACAATGTGGTGGTTTCCACGGAGAAATTAAGGAAACGGCTGATGCAGGAAGGTATAAGCGAATCGGCTATTCAAGATAGCGAGCAGATTATGAAGAGCGAATTCGCGGAATTGCAGAAGCAGCTGGTGTTGCTTAAACAGAAACAGTGGCTTCTCATCGACACCTTGCGTCAGTTGGAGGTACATGTTATCGAAATTAGATAATAATATGCTTCTGCGAGTAGTCATTTAATTTGAATTTTTTTTAAAAGATTATTTTTTCCAAGCAATTTCATCGGTTCGCTATTCTATTGCTTCATTCATTTTTTTATGAATTATGAAGGGGCGTGGTTTTTTGAAGGATATATTTATGTATTTTTGTGATTGTTTTCTTTAAATTTCATCCGAAGTTAGTTGATGTAGGATTTGTATGTTAGTCACTGAATCATAGGTGACATTCATTAATATTTCAAATAAAATTTAATTTGTAATCTTGAACAATTATGTCATCCACCTTTTGATTACTGTTTCTTTTAGTTTCATCTGATAATATAGAAAAGCAGTTGGTCTGCAGCTAGTGGTTTTTGGTAGGCTGTTGAAATCCTTCTACGTGGAGATGGCTATTGTTCAGAGCAGGAACATAGTGTTCTTCTCTATAAATACCTAGAAAGAGTGTGTGTCTGTTGCCATTAACGGTTGCTATTGATTTCTGTTTTTGATGTTTATAGATGGATGACAGTAAATTAACTTTTATTAGTGAAAATATCTGGCTGTAATTTTGAAAATCTTTAGTATTTCTTAAGTGCCTTTTTGATGTTGAAGTTGCACAAATATATGATTTTTTAGGGATGACTGAGGGGAATTGTTTTCTCTAACTATAAAGGTCTCTTGAATGCCAGTTTCAATTAGAGAACTATTTCATGAAGGGATATTTTGATAATATTTTTTAAATGGAAAAAAGGTTCTAGTTTCCCCACTTATCTTCCTTTAAGCCAAATGTGATTTTCAAACCTGTCTGCTAATATCCTTTTTATTGCATGTTGTTGCTAGTAATGCTTCTTGGTAAGACTCTCTGTTAGAGAAGTTGAGAGGACTTCTTATCTAATCAGTCTGTCTTTTGAGGAAGTTACTTAGATACTGTCTAACTCTCCTATTTCTTGGTGGACAATGCGGGGAGTGGGCATAAGGTTAGGGTCTCTCTCTTTTATGGAGTGTCCTTTTCATGAGCTTTTACTTCGAGAATGTCAGCATGTACAATATCTATTCCCCAATGCAAAATAACTTGTGTATAACTTTAAGCTCAAACTACCCATTTCTTTTAAAAGTTATTTCCTGAAGGTGCCTTTCTTTAACTCTGCGATGAGCTCTGCCTTTCTTTACTGAAGAAAAGAATCCCGATTTCTTCTCCCTCTTTAAATTTGTTGGTGCCATTCAGATTTAAGTGTAACCGACTAAGTAAGGAGTCCTTTTTGGTTAAGTTTTCAGTATCTTCTTATTCATGAAAAGATTTAGTATAGCTCTAGTTGAAGTTTGAGGTTATGTACTTCAGCTTTGTCCTTTTAATCAATTCTTACCTGAAGGTGCTTGTTTGTTATGAGCTTGGCATTGGAGTAGACTTTTAATGTCCTTGCTACTCCTACAATTCTGTAGCTTTATGGACTGTAGTTGGGGCAGCTAATATTTGGAATTGATGAAACTCCAATTGCTTGTCCAGAGGGTTACTGAACTGCTAGAAATTTATATGTGCAGGAGCATATGAGGGATATAGGTAGCTTTTCTCTTGGGTTTCTAAGATAATAAGTTATAAATTAGAATCTCAGTAGTCCTACAAGTTGCAAAGCTTATGCTACACCTTAAACTGGTTGACTTTCATTTTACTCCTTTTTTTTCTCCCTTTACTGAAGATGGTTGTGTTTTTGGGTATTTGCAGCAACACGCATGCACTGAAAGGTGCCCTGCTGCTTATTTTCAGTCAATAATTGGCCTTACCACTAAAGTTTGCTTCTTTTTTCAATGTTCTGCTAAGAAACTGCTATTTGTACTTTTTTTGTAGACAGAAAAGGTTGATCTAGAGAATACAGTGGTTGATGAGAGCCAGAACAAGTTGAATGATCAGGGGGCCTCTTCTATGATAAGGCAAGACAAGTCTAGTGGTAAGGATCTTAGGCAGTAAAACCATTTATTAGAACTGTTGGTTCTATAAGAAAATTTATTCTGGACTGATGGTTATGTGCTGAGATGTGGTTGGTGCTTATAATCAATGTTCACATTCTTATTAGTTCAGGAAGTTCTTTTTTGTTCTATCAGCTATGTGCCTAAGTTTTAGCTTTACTTATTTGTAGACAACTGATAACGCTCATTAAGTCAGGTTCATATATTATCTGGATGGGTGCTTGGCAAACTGCACTTGCCAACTTGAATTCAAAATAAAGAACTTCCTTTTTCATTTCCAAATCTGCGTTGTATCTTTGCTATAGCTTATTAATAGTTATAGTGCTTATTGCTTGGTTATTAGATTGCTTAAGTTGTCTTTGGTTTAATCTTTATTCAAGTAATTGTTATTACTTTATTGTTTTCATAGAATTGCTACTTACATTGAGTTTTTTCTTTTGTCTTTGTTCAAAATTTTACTCAGAAGGCAGTGTAACTGACACAGATGAGGATAATGAAAGAGTTGATGCTGCAGAAGAAGAAACTGATGAAGATGAACACAATTTCTTTGATACTCGTGACTTTTTGTCATCAAGCTCTTTCAAGAGCAATGGATCTGATTTCCGGACATCATCTTTCTCTTCAGATGATGGTCTTAATGGTTTTGATTCTGAAGATGACATTGATCCTTACATTAAATCAGTTGGAAGTAACTTCCCTTACATTAAACGCCGAAAAAAGTTGCCTGACCCAGTTGAAAGGGAGAAAGGTGTAAGTCTTTGGTCAATGATTAAGGATAATATTGGGAAAGACCTCACAAAAGTTTGTCTTCCTGTTTACTTCAATGAGCCTCTCTCTTCTCTTCAAAAGTGTTTTGAGGATCTGGAATATTCCTATCTGCTTGACCGTGCATATGAATGGGGGAAAAGGGTGAGTGTACAAATTCAAAATTATCTTGTTTTAGAATTGGTGCTATATAAAGTTTTCCTAATGTAATAGTTCTCCATTACCATATCACTTGTTTCTTTAATCTTGTTATACATCTTGGCTTTATCTGATCCCCCCACCCCTCCTCCTTTCTCTATTTTAAACCTATTGAAATTTGACTGTGCAAAAGGCTTGTTGCAACTTTTATAGCTGCTCAGTTCATGAACTTTGACAATCTGAATCTCTACAAGATTCCCCTGAGACTCATAATTTTTCCCAAAAAAACTGCAGGGGAATAATCTCATGAGAATTCTTAATGTAGCTGCATTTGCTGTGTCTGGATATTCTTCAACAGAAGGGAGAATTTGCAAACCCTTCAATCCATTATTAGGGGAAACATATGAAGCTGACTTCCCAGATAAAGGCTTACGCTTCTTCTCAGAGAAGGTTTGTCTGTGCTTGAGATATTATCTATCCTTGTTGTCACATTTGTTTTTCTGCATTTACGCAACATCGTCATTGAAACTTTAATGCATATTAACCTCTCTTCTAAAGTCAACTGTTTTACTGAAGAATGTTCCTGGTTCACCTGGTCAACCCAGAGTGTTAATTTAGCAATCAAATTCAGTCTGCTCAAAACTTTAATACTTCCTCTTTTTCATAACTAGTTTACCAGGCCTGTTGTAAAAATTGCTGTACCCCAAGAGCCCGGCAAATTTAGTACATTATTGATGCTTTGGTGCATATTCCTTCTTTACCTTATATCTCCTTGGCTTTTTCTTTTGGTTTAAGTTCTCAATAGAAAAAAATTTCTGAGTTAAAAACCTGACTATAAAAGAAGCTAATATCTTCCTGTCTCCTGGCGGACTCATCTGTTGGTGGAATCAGCCACTATAATGTCAAATTATTGGGGGAAGTGAAACGGGAATGCATGCTAAAGAGTCTTTATACCTCATAATTTCAAACTAGTGTAGTTTTAATAGATTATCTTAAACATTAAATAGGGTGTTGATAAATGGGAATGCTATTCTCTTTCCTTTATTGGAAGGTATGAATATCCTTTAGTGTTTAGGGTACAGGGAAAAGAACATTGCACTACTTCATATATATAAATAACATTTCTCCGAGGTCATCTCTTTTTCTTATTTTATTTGTTTCTGAGTTAATGCTATATTTGAAGTTGATGAGAGCTATTCCATATTTGGTGTCAGGTCAGTCATCATCCTATGATTGTAGCATGCCACTGTCAGGGTACAGGATGGAAATTGTGGGGTGATAGCAATTTAAAGAGCAAGTTTTGGGGTCGCTCTATTCAGCTGGATCCAGTTGGTGTTTTGACCTTGGAGTTTGAAGATGGAGAAGTGTTCCAATGGAGTAAGGTATAACTTCAAAACTTATGTCGTAATTATACATGCATAGACATGGGTTTTTTTTCTTGTATCCATTTTGAAAATGGGCTTCCTTTTTCCAGGTGACAACATCAATATATAATCTCATATTAGGAAAGTTGTACTGTGATCACTATGGCACCATGCGAATAGAGGGGAACCGTGAATATTCATGTAAGCTGAAATTCAAGGAGCAATCTATCATAGATAGAAATCCTCACCAGGTGATCTTTCATCTTCCTCAATTATATATTTACTCAATTACATAAGCAACTTGTATTTTGATAGAATGATGTTGTTCTATGATCCTCTTTTTAACCGTCATTGACATTTATCCATTTTTAAAACCTTTTTCACCCTTCAGGTACATGGTATAGTTCAAGATAGGAATGGAAGGACAATGGCTTCATTATTGGGGAAATGGGATGAGAGCATGCATTATGTGAATGGAGATTATTCTGCAAAGGGAAAAGGTCAAGAGTCTTTATCAGAAAGTCATCTCCTTTGGCGGCGGAGCAAGCCTCCTAAATATCCCACCAGATATAACTTAACACGCTTTGCCATCACATTAAATGAGCTCACTCCTGGTCTAAAGGTGATTATGATAATCAGTTGTTTCAATTTAAATACATGTATATTTTACAAATCCAACTAATGGTTTTCATCTTCTATTCATATGGATCATTCACTGTCTTCAGACTTGATGAACTGGTTTGCAGTAACTAGAGAATTGATCTTAATCTCTTTTTTATGATTACAGGAGAAGTTGCCTCCTACAGATTCAAGGCTGAGACCTGATCAGAGATATCTGGAAAACGGGGAGTATGAAATGGCAAATTCAGAGAAGTTGCGGTTGGAGCAGCGGCAACGACAGGTAAGTTTTATGTTTCTTTTTCTTCATTGTTGTCAACTCCATGTGTCAGTGGTGCAATTTGTTTTTATTCGTTTCAGTCATTGAAGAACAAAGATCATGATGATATTATGGAAGAAACACTCAACCAAAGTCTTAGACTTGTTCAGAATAAAAGATTAATGACATAAACGTTAAAAAGCTTTGGGGTATAGCAGATGCAGGAAATAATAGCTATGATTAGTGATTAACAAAATCCTATTAAGTTGTTTTCTAGATTGCTGTAAAGGATGTAGGAAATAGATTTGTAGTTTTATGTGGTGTCATCTCATTTGTTTTCAATCGGATACAGGCTCGGAAGATGCAAGAGAGCGGTTGGAAGCCAAGGTGGTTTGCCAAGGATAAAAACAGTGGGACATACCATTATATTGGTGGATATTGGGAGGCTAGAGAGCAAAAGAAGTGGGATTCATGTCCTGATATTTTTGGCCAAATCCCTTGTGATCAGATCCTTGAGTAAGTGCCAGCAGCAGCAACAAAAGTTGCCCATCTTAAACCATCTTTGATTCTTTTGTCATTTTTTTTTTCTCACAAGAGATGGGGCACCAACACATCCGCTGGGCCAAGAAGGTTGAAATGCCCCATGACAAGTGACAACAACAATGTAAGTAAGAAAAAAAAAGGAAGAAGAAAGGGTTTAGAAAATAATAGAAGAATGAATGAATACATTATTATTTTCCCCATCCACTAGTTTCTCAATTCACATTTGATGATTTGAGTTTGAGCCTTACTGGAATTGGGTTACGGTTGTGGGATTTTCGTTTTAACAAATGATTAGAAGACTTGACAGAAATTTTATGGATAAAGAATACAAGAAATATTTTCCTAAACTTCTTTTTAAACCAAAGGTAAAAGATTGGTCCCTCAACATGAAAGGGGGCATCTTAATCTCTATGCATACGTGCATGATGTCATGAGCTTTATTTATAAATTATCTTTGGTGTTTCTTATTTTATTATATATATATATATATAAATTATCTTATGGTGTTTGTTTAATGGAAAAACCTAGAGACATTGACTTAAAAAGGATGAACTCACAAAAGCCTAAAATACTATGTAAGATTGTCAAAAGTTTTCAAGTTTAGCCAATCCAAACAAAGTAGATGAAGGGAGATTAATTTTCATCTTCCCTTTATTTTGTTTTTGATTGGTAAAATTTGAAAACTTTCAACAATCCCACATATTAGTTTAAGTTTTTGTGTGTATAAATAAAGTTAAGCTTCTAGCAAAATTTTAAAGTTTTTCAGAGTTTTTTTTTTAATTGAAGAAACACCATAAAAGAGCTAATAATTAAAGTTGTGTTAAATGTAATAAGAAATAAAAGAAAATAATCAAATAAGAAGAAAACATAGTTAAAATGTTCAACCAAACTTGATACAGATTGGAGTAAAGATTTGCGTAGAAAGAAGTCAAATATATTAAACTGGTCATCTATGAATATCGGGGTTTTGGTCAAACAAGTCAATTAATATTCTCTTTCTTTATTCCCTTTTGACCTTCTCAATCTTGTTTTCTATCCCCTTTACCCGATTTCTAGTGGTATCGAAAATTGCAATTTCAAGTCCTTATTTTTGTAAATTGAGTCCGTAAATATTAAGAATATTTACGGAGTTAATATATAGATGAATTGAAATTTGAATAGTTAATTTAGTCGAAATTGTGATTAATTAAGCCAGAAACTAAATTGTAAAGTCCAATCACTATAGATTTTTAATTAGGAAATGGCTTGGGGACTTAGATTGCATTCAACCAAATGTCCAAAATAGCAATTAGACAATGCACAAATAAGAGACAGTGGACGGTAATGATGTGTGTTAATTAATTAAGCAAAATGTGGTTAATTAAAATGAAAACGTGATTAATTAAGTTAATCAACTATTAATCTAAGTATATATAAATGAATTGGTGGATGGAGAGATAATGTATCATCTTCTCCAACCGACCAAAAAAAATATCAAGGGAGGACATCATTTTAGGTTTTTAACCTATTAGGCCTTTAAATCAAGTAAGTCTCTAGCCATTTTTTTTTATATTTATGGAAATTGAATCATGGGAGCTTGATTTAGCTAGCCCAAGTACTATTTTGTAAAACTGTTAAAGATTTAGGAAGTTATCATTGTTGAGAATTAGATGAAATTGGTGTGAAATTGTTAGAAATTAAGCTTAGATTGAGAAAATGACTGTAAAGCTTAGTTGTTAGTTTTGTACATTAGGGACCAAATTGAATAAAATGAAAAAATATTGTGAAGTGTTGGTAGGAATAACAAGTAGGAGGTCCCTAATGAATATATGTGAAATTAGATTTCAATTCGAAGCTTTAAATTGAAAGTTAAGTTCGTCTTAGATTTAGGGACTAAATTGAATAAATTGTAAAAGATGTTTGATATTGTAATTGATTGCAATTTGAGTGTAATTTGATGATATTATATGTTTTGTGATTTTATTTAGCTAACGTTGACATGGAATTGTCAAAAGGAAAAGGAAAATCGAAAGTTGTCGACGAGTAGGTCAGAAATTTGGATTGTATTTCAATGATTCGAGACCAATTTATTTATTGCATATTCATAACATTATGCATTATATGGTATTGAGGTGAATTGGTAATGACTATTTGAGTTGAATTACTATAGTTGAGGTTGAATATCAAAATAAGGACTAAATTGAATATAATAGAAAGTTGTATGATCTATTTGATATGTGATAATTGGTATGAAATTGAGTTAAATTATGCTATATGATATGATTAATTGATAACAAATTAAGAATGGGGAAATTTGAATTGAACTATATATAATGAATCAAAAATTGATTACCATATTAGCTGTTCAGACCAAGTCGGATATAGTTGGCATGCCATAGGGTTAAGATATTGATTGGAAAACCATCGTTGTTGGGCAAGCCGAGTGGTAGGTTATACATGTAAAGTCATCGTTGCCGAGCAACCCAAGGTGACAGAGTAATTAGAATGGGAAAACCATCTTTGCCAAGCAACCTAGAGTGGTGGTAGTATATACATGTATAGCGTCATCGTTGTCGGACAACCTGGGGTGATAGATTCACGTATTCCTTTTGAGTCCGTGTCTAGTTAATGGAGTTATAAACATATGAATTGACTAAATGGTATGTGAAATGAAATGAGATTGAAATGTGATATATGATAATATGCGAAAGAATTGAAAACGAGCCCTTAGGGACGAAAAAGTATGAAAGATCCAATAGGCTCGGAAATGGTTGAAATGCAATTATGAAATTGAATATATGTATGTAATTGTTGATATTGACAAATGAATAAGTACAAGTACATATAGATAACATTATGAATTGAGTAAGTAGTATGTGAAATGAATGGTAAATGATAAGCTAGTATGCATAAATAGTGATTTAGTGTGTTAAAAACGATTATATGTATGTTTACATTGTATTGGAAGTTGTTGGCATAGAATTGTGTAAGGATTTGCTTATGAATTGAACGTACTTGAATCATGAAAATACCATTGAGTGTATTTGCTCAGTTTATGGTTTGTTTTCTCCGTACGCAGGTATAGTAGATTCTCGAGAGTGCGATAAGTAGATACAACATCCAGGAGGCGATCCCTGACACAACAAATAGTTTTTATATTTTCGTTTTGTTAAAGTGTGGCATGTACCTAGTTTGAGTCGGTTTTGATGCAATACTATGTATATATAGAATTGGTTACATGGATGCAATATGTTCACGAGTACAATATATGGTTTGAAATGTATTAAATGTTGCAATTGTCTATGGCATTGGTGGATAGGTATGTATGTTTAACATTGTGAATGAATTATGCTAGATAGTTAACTTATTATAAGTAATATGACACTGATATATCATTGAATAAGGTGTTATACTTCATGAATTAATTCACGAGGATTGCATATTTTGGTTGAAAATGTGTTGTGAATGTGTAGACTGGTTGATTGGTACTTGCAGGTCAAGGTAAAATTTAGTGCCATCTAGAAACAATATGTCACATCGCGACATTGAGTGATGTTGTCGCGATGAGATCAAATTACTATGTCATGACGCGATGTCGAGCATGGGTTGTTGCAATGACACCAAGTTAGAATGTTGTGTTGTGACAAGGAACCCCCGACGTCGTGACGTCAACCAGGAATTTTGTAAACATTACAGTTTAGTCCTAATACGACCTCAGGTTAGCATTAGAGCTTTTGTAAACTCGTATAAGACCCGAAAATGAATATTTATCATTTTAATACCTATTTTAGTTATATTTGAATGTTTAATGCTGTGAATTGGATCGTGATTTGTTCGTAGTTACTCTAGCAACGAATATGACACTTTATAATTCGAACCTGATGACCAGTTGAATATTGGGTCTTATCTTCTCAATCTCATAGAAATTTAGATAAAAATACTTATACTAAACTTAAAATCCACATGTGTTGAGGTTCTCCACAAAATATATATATTCTAAGAATTGTTTTTTTGAAAAAGAAAAAATTACATTTGTTTGGCTCATCTATACTTCAAGAATTTAACTATTCCTTCCACAAAGAAAACTTCACAAGATTTTAGGCCTGGCATTTTCTAACATATAATAATTTTACGTTATTTGATATCATTATTGTAAATAAAGTGGTCAACTAAGCTAGTGTTATAGGTCAAATCGATATTAATTCAATTATAAAATTATTAAAATATTTTTATTTTAAAGGATAATTAATAATATTTGAGGATATTTTTATCTTTTCATATTTTCATATAGTCTTTAAATAAAATAACTAAAAATATTATTTAAGTATTGAACACAAAACTAATAAATTTATATAAAAATCTCTTACTATCCCACCAATAAAATATTTTTGAAATATTTTTATAAATATATTTTTGAAATATAAAATATGATAAAATATAATATAATTAAACTCTTGTTTGTAAAATATTAGATGATGTTAGTTTAAAGTTCATTTTTTAATGTTTAAAATAGAAGACAGCATCTTTTAAATTAATTGGAATTGATATTTTAATTTTAGTTTATTTTAAATTTATTTTGTCAATTTTTATAATAATATCAGAGTAAAAAACAAAAGAAATTCATCTTCATCTTTATTCCGTTTAGAGGTTGGTGAATAATGTTGTAATATGTGAAAGGGATAAAGTCTACTCATGATGGTTGGAAAGCTCACTTAAAAAATAAAATAAATTTGGGTAAAATTATAAATTTGAAAAACGGACTTAGTCAAAAAAATAAGACTTGTTTTCTTAACAAGTTGGGTCTCGAACAAGATTTTTTTGACTAAATTTCGAGTGGGTCTTTAAACTTGAGTGGGTAACTCGACCCATAAACAAGTATGAGAATATGTATTCTTGTAAACAAACAAAAAAACAAAATGCATTATATTGATTAATATAATAAAATAAAATGGTATTTTTGTTTTAAAATTTAGATTTCACCTTAATCTTAGATAACCAAAGAAAATGATGGTAATGAAATTACATCATATATTACAACATTTTGACATTATTCTGTAATGTGAGATTACAAGATCGTTGAATAATCCAAATACTACAATCTCATTTTTTAATATAATATTATGGGCCGTATGAGAAATAAAACTCCACTAATCGAGATGTTTCCTAAACTCGGTGAACCTCTTTAAATTCTAGTCGGAGTATGAAAAATAAAACCCTAATACGAAGGGTATGAGACCAGATTCCCTAGCAATTGTTATTCAACTCATTATTAATAAGAATTATGTTGTAATTAGTTGGTAATATGTAAAAAGTATACACTGTATTAAACATTAACCTTAGTGGTATTGTAGATAGTCTCAATTCCCAAATAAGGAGACACAGATCCAGTGAAAAAAACAGCAGGCTATGATCAACCAAAGAAATTGTGTTCTCTGTGTCTATCTGTGAAAAGCAGCAGACAAAAGAGAGCTTGGGGGTTCCCATTCTAAGCTAAGAAATGGCATGAAATGACAGAACGTGACATGGTTCAACCCTCCCACAACACGACAAACAAAGAGTGAAGCCAAGTTTTCAAACCCTAAACCCCCAAAGCAAAGCTAAAAACCCACCCTGGGTGTGTCGGTAGGGTTCCAGTTCCCACATAAGTAGCTTCAATCAGTTAAATAGCTAATATGTGAAGCTAAACAGCCTTTCCCAGGGCCGGCTGATGGTCTGATTTTTGCTTATTTGGTCCATGGCTCATTGGGTGTAGGTGAAGAGTAAGACAAGAACCTTTGACTAAATGAAGCTAAACAAAAACGATGTGTAAGGATGGAGTAGACAGTGCACCAATATAGAAAGTGTTTTGACACAAAATCTACGAAATCCTCCTTTTTTGTTCTTACTTTGGCCAGGTTTTAATTAGTTTTAACTTGCATATTAATGGAAAAAAAATAAAGAATAGATCAAGCTTGAAGAAGACGATCCCTGTTTGCTGTTCTCTTATCCCTTTTTTATTTATAACGCCTTTGTAATGATACTCTAATATACTTGTCATAAAATTGAAGATAAATGAAACTTGATAATAATTTTTTTCATGAAGAGAATGATTAAACCATAACTTAAACTATTTATGGTCAAGTCACTCCAGAATAATCATCATGTAGTGACAATAGGACTTCATCTAGCAGTTGCATAAAAAAGTATTTACTCACCGGTCTTGAAAACGCCATTGATGTTAACCCATCAGTTACCTTGTTAACTTTAACCATCCAAAGAAGTTACAACATGTTCTTAATAATACGTGTCACAACGGAGTAATACTAATTAGCTACATTTTCTTGAATCACTTGAATAGTTTTAGTGTTGTCCAATTTGAGAATTATTCATTTCAACCCAAGGTTTCAACGACCAATATTTCTTGAGAAACCAATAATTCACGTTCTATGCTAATTGCGGATCAGACCACCTGCAGCAGCATTCTCGAATACCTTAAAGACTGCACTATCAGTATTTACTTTATGCCACTCATCATTTGGTAGAATCCATCTAATCAACTTACAAGTTTTAGCTTGTTGAATATCTTGATGCCCATCGATACAAAGTTTGAACAGAGATATACGTGACTTTTTCCAAAACAGTTTCATTCTCGACAAAATCTGCGTGAAACTAATAGAGTAGAATTCATCTTTACCTAAAGTTGCCAGCAAATAACACGAAAATGAACTTACCATTTAGAAAGATCGCGTGCCAACTTTCAAAACTAAAAGCGTAGAACTCATCTCTCTTTTCTGACCTGATTGTTGAACTCCAAGTTTAATATTTTATAGGTATAATTATAATATTATAATTGTGAATTCTCTAACAATTAGAAAAATACTTTAAGTGACCGACGTTGATTAACCTATAAAATAGGGTTAAGGGAACGGCAAGAGGACTGACATACGTAACTTGACGTTAGAATTATGGATAGGCAGGGAGTGGGCAGAAGGTGTCCGTACTTTCTGGTTCCATCTTTCCCATGTAAACTTTCATGATTAATTGAATCACACTTTCACAACATTAACCAAAATATTTTGCTCAATCGTTATACTCATCTCTTCCATTTTTTCTATTTTAACATCGCTTCATGGGCATACCCTCAGTTTTTTGTATTTTGTGAAATTTGTATCCTTAATTTTTAAATTTTAGTCATAATAGTAATTAAATTTATTTAATTAAAGTTAATTATTAGTCATAAATTATGTATATAATTGTAGATTTAACACATATTCTTCAATTCAATTATTATTGTAATACTTTCTCTAGCTTGAAACATATGATGGCTTGAGAAACATCCCTCCATTCTCTGTCGATTGACCCATCAACAAAAGATCAATAACTTGAAAGGTTTGATTCTAGTCGGCCTCCCATCCTTGCAAGTTACCTATCTGCTCCTATCGGAAGGTTATCATCCATCGGATAGCCACTCATTCCTTAAGGAAGATTCTCACCTACAAGACACCCATCCTTCTTTTGAGAACACGATTCTTTAAGCCATCAACTCTGCCCCGCAACTTAAAAAGAATGACAGAATGTGTCTTATCACAAAAAATTTTTTTATGCATTCTACAATAATGATCTGATAGCAAGATTACTACGTTACCACCAACAAACACGAAACCTCCCATAGAACGATGAAGAAGGGATAGACACTTAAGCATCCTAGCCACCTTACCCACCGGCTTCCTCTGGCTCTACACTTAACTCGGACGAACTAATCCTCCTCAACATTATGATATCTTCTTTCAAGTCTCCTCCCTTTATAATATTTCCATTAAAATTTCAAAATTTTAATCTAAATGCACAAAATAATTTTTAATCTATTAATTATTTTTTAGTGAGTAACATAAAGATATAATAATGGTTCAAATATATGGTACAATAAAACAAATAAAAACACTTGTGATTGTACATACAAGACACGTCACAAATTTAAAAAGTTCAAAATCTTGTCCGATAATGTACCGTAGCAAAATTTTGAAAGAAAAAAAAAAGAGAGCAGGTTACAGAGCTGAAATGGGGACCATGGCAGACAGAACAGATTGCATGGAGCCTAAGGTTAAACCTCTGACTCTCTCGTTCCACTCACGCCGCCAAAGCTCACCTTGGGTTTGACAAAGCATTTAATGGATCCTCATTATTAGAAATCTCCCATTCCAATATTCATCATTGCAGTGATTCCCTTAGCCAAAATGGTGAAACTTCCCTACCAGTACCCCCAGCCTTTCTATGCTTTAAAAACTCTATAATATATCTTCTATTTTGTTTTCACATTCTCGTGTATTCTTTATCCTCCCAATTTTTCCTTACACAAAATCATCCTATTTGACTTGTCCATAAAAAGAATTTGGCTTACTATCCACAAAAGTTGGTTCCATTTTCTCCTCCTCCTTATTCTTCAAGGGGCTTCTAAGATGTCAGATGCTTCATCTTCTATGGGGAAAACGTCAAATCATAAGCCTTTGGACCCTTTTGCTAAAAGCTACCAACCTCAAGGTCCTCAACCGCTAAATATCTATTTCCCCCCTGAGTCGCCTTATTACTTCCATTGTCATCCTCCTCCAAGCTTTCATTATTTAAACATATATAACTCAGGAAAGCAGCCACTTCCATGGATTGAAGTGTTCAATGCCCCAAAACATATAAACTATGGGTCTGAACGGATTGTTGGGAATAGGAACAAAAGTAAATGGAGGTTACTTCCTCCACGGTTGAAGTCGGCGAAGGAGTTTCCAATGCGTAGGCAAGAAGTTTGGGTCAAAAAAGTGAAAGCTGGTTCAAATCACGCTGAGGAACAAGCCAAATTTGATGGAAAGACTTCATTAATGATCAAAAACGTCCCCAATCACTTTCAGTAGTTTCCCTTTTTCTTTGTCATTTTCTTTTACCTTTTTTATGTTTTCATGCTACTAATTTCCCATGGAGTCTTGGCATACATGATCCATGATCCATGATCCATGATCCATGATCCATCTCTATCACTATCTTTAAGTTTCCCTGGGGTTCATAAATGAACCATCTGGTAATGGTCTCTGCAAAAGCTGGGGTCTTCAGTTTTTGTTGTCTCTTTCTGTCTACGATACGAAAGTAGTGTATGCATGGATCATTTACTCCACCATAACATGACATCGTAAAGCTCACCATTAATGTAACTGCATGTTCATGTTACAATGTTTTGTCTTTTATTGACATTGTACACATTTTTCTTTTGATAAAATGAAACAGAAGGATTGATTTGCAGCGCCTGTTGGATGATCACTGCGAGACAGAAAATAGAAAAGCTCAACCGGGCTCTTATTTCTGCAAATCTGAATATGATTTCCTTTATCTTCCAATGGATTTTGGGTGATCTTTTCATTTACATCTATGGGATTATTGGGTTATCTTTCAATTTTATCTTGACCCTAATACCATTATTTTCCTTCAGGTTTCATTTAAATCTGGGATTTGCATTTGTCAATTTTACGAGTCCTGTTGCTGCATTGAGGTTTTATAAGGACTTTAACAACCGAGAATGGAGCTCTAGACTTGGCAGGAAGAAAATCTGTGAAATTAGTGTTGCCAAATTCCAGGTAATATTAATCATTTTCTATCATTTAAACTTTGAAAGTTTAAAAAACTAAACTAAAAATGGTAACTATGTAGTTTGAAAAGTATTGCTGATGGCTTAGAAATAGTGATTTGCTTTACTTGAAGAAGTTTTTACCTGGTAACAATGAAATTGTTTCTTCAATTTCTTTCATGACTCGATATCTTAAATACTTCAGGGTTTGATTTTCATGCCATATTCTTTTTGATTGAAAAATTTTTCCAGGGAAGAGATGCATTGAAAGAAAATTTTGAGCACTCGTACTTCGCATGTCATACAAACAAGTACTTGCCAGTGGTTTATACCCCACCACGGGATGGTTTCAACCGCTCTAACCCAACTGTTGTTGGCAGACGAATCCACGTAACTGCGATACCAAAGGATCAAAAGGTGATGATCATGACCCAAAGGAAGAACAAAAAAGAAGCTTGACTGACTCCCCTGCTCCATGTTCCACATTATTTAGGTTTAAGCTCTCTTTATACACTTTTGGTCGATAATCTTAGGCAATATATATAGTGCACCAGTACTTTATATGATGCATGTGGAACCTTGTTTTCATTCTCTCCCCCGATGAGATGAGCCATCGGGGGTGAAGTGGAAACATAGATCCTTTTTCACCAAATATGATGGGGTTTGCTTCCTTTGTTTTCATTGTCTCTCCCTAGGCGGATTTCATGGCTGTTGTTGGTGTTGAAAGTCTAGGGTGAAATGGAAACATGGGTTAGGGACTTTTTACATGTAGCTTGTCTCAATGTTAAGCTTTTCGATTCCTTCAAATGTGTTATCTTATGTTATTGTATTAGCATAGCATGATCCCCAATTCCCTTGTGATTTATGCTTTTCCTATGCATTTGGTAGTTTAAGGACCCAAGTCTTTCCCTCTTTTCCTTTAAAGGAAGCCTTTACATAACTATGTTAGGCTATTTTGTGCTTTGAGATTTGAGTATTAGCATTGGTTTGTCCTATGTTTTTAACAATTTTAGTAAATATATTAAGATAATTAAGATGATAACTATTAAGTTTAATTATTAACATGGTAAAATTTGTGTAACTTATTAATGTTTTTATAGCTTTATAATTCTAAATTATATCAAAATTTGAATGTTGGATAAGAAGTTTAATTTTTGGATGGGTTGGGGTATGAGTTATGGTAAGTGATGTGGTTTCAAGGTTGTCACTAGTATTCATACAAAAGTGAAAAACATAAGAATAAACACAAGTAAATTGGTAAATGGTAATGCAAAAGTGAAAACATAAGAATAAATATAAGTAGTTTGGTGATGCAATTTGGTGTAGCTATTACTTTTGAGAGTGTTGTTGGCGGGGTGGAAAAAGTGTGGAAAAAGAAAATAAGAGAGAATTATGTTGTATCTTAATGTATAAAAATTAATTTTTTTTCAAATAAGTGATTGAAAGTAAGAGAAATGGTACATATTAATTTAAGACTATGTATTTTTTAATTCTATTAAATAATTATGAATGAGCATATATACTATTCATATGGATCGACATGCCTCATAAGATAAGTTTTATATTTATCTTTTAGCTTTTATAATGATTTATTTGAGATAAGTTTTGAAGGTAATTTATCCGAAACTATTATGTTGCTAAGGATGTTTTTATTCCTTGAGAATAAATTGTTAAGCAATGAACAAGTGAAATAACGAAGAATTGAAAATCTCTTCAAGAGGATAAAAATTATAAACAAAGATAATTTCACTAAAATGATAAAATTGAAGAATGTAAAAGAATAAGAGATGCAGATAAAATTAAACGTGAAACTCGAAATAAGAACCCTTAAAATGCAAATGTAAAATTTTTTGAAAGCTTGTAAAAGTTAATGTTTAAATATGTAAGAGTTATTTTTTTAGAGCGAAAAAAAGGATCTATTTATAGGCTGAATTTGTAAGTTATCAGAGTTTAGTAGGAAACTAAAAATAGAGTGTAATTAAGAGAAAAACAAGTTGAAAAATACGGGACAATTTCGTAAATTTTCACATTGGCTCTTATTTTTATAACACCTTCTCGGCCAAAATCTGCCATGGACTTATCTCGAACTGCACAAGATACTAACTGAGTCGAAATTGTGCTTAAAAGGTAGAGAACCTCTAGTCTTCAACTTGTGTATTGCTAAATCGAAACTGACTTGAGTTTGATTTCCACGAATGCAGTGTCTTATCTTTTTAAAACTTGCATACAAAAGAGAACTTCTCTTATACGAAATTCATACATTTTTCCTCCTATGACCAAGTTATCTCGCTTCAAATGAGTCGATTTCGACTCCTTAACAGATGGACATCATGTTTCACTAGTCACCGTTGATCTTTCTAGAACATAAAGACAGTCAATTATTTTATCTTCTATCAAAACAAGAGCCCTACGAGATACTTTAACGCTGCTTGACTCGATGCTAATCCTACAACCCTTCAAGTTTAAAATGAGATTTTTCTGTAAGTCAGGCATATGCCTGACATTTGACAGTGCACTGATTGTCTCGATGTGCATCCTGACTTGAACTGTACCAACATCGATTACTTTATTGGGTGAGTCATTCCTTATGCACACAACTTCACCTTCAACTGAATTGTATGTGGTGAATCAGCCTTTATTGGGACACATGTAAAAAGAAAACCCCGAAACCAATATTTATTTAGATGTAAGCTCAGAGCTTTCACTTGTTGACACAAACAAGAGATCATCACCTTTGTCATTGGCCAAATTAGCATCAGCCAAATCTTCCTTGTTGCTCTCAACAGCCCTTTTAATTCGCAATTTGTAATAATTTGCCTTGACGTGATCTTACTTCTTACAATAGCAACATTTATTGTCTCGCTTCTTTAATACTATCAAAATCGAGGCTTGTTTATCTAGCTTGCTTATCTAACTTGTTATCTGAACCAAAGTTGTTATCAAGTTTATTTTTGCTCAACATATGACACTTCACATCCTCGAATGAGAGGTTATCCCTACCATAAATCAGTGTTTCTCTGGAAGCCTTGTATGAAGGGGGTAAAGAGCACAATAATAGTATAGCTTGACTTTCGTCATCAATTTGAACATCAACGTTCTTTAAACCATTCGAAAGAGTAATAAATTCACTAATGTGATCTCTAAAGTGTTCACCTTCGTTTATGTGAAACCTGTACAACTGTTGTTTCAGCACTTTTCTGTTAACCAGAGACTTAGCCGCGTAGAGGGTTTCTAACCTTTTTCATAAGGTGAATGTCATTTTCTCCATCAAAGCCTCTTAGAACACATTATTTGTTAAACATAATTGAATCATGGATAGAGCCTTCTTATCTAACCTATCATATTTTGATTCATCAATGTCTGCAAGCTTATTCTCTGTGAGGACCTTTTCAAGATCGCCCTAAATCAGAATTGTCGTCATCCAAATTTGTCATATATTGAAATTTGTGATATCATTAAATTTTATCAATATCAAACCTTATTGTTATCATCTCTAAACGGGTTAATTGTGGAAATCGAACTAGCTTTGATACTAGTTTGTTAGGGATAAATTCAATTAAGCAATGAACAAGTAAAATTTGAAAAGATCGAATATAAATGTTTTACGTGGAAAAACCTTTTTGAAGAGGATAAAAAATCACATGCAAATATAATTTTACTAAAACGGAAAAAACAAATAGTACAAAAAATGGAGATAAAAGTAAACTCAAAACTTGAAATAAGAACCCTCAAAACATAAACACAAAATTTTCTGAAAGCTCGTAAAAGTTAATACATAACTATATTATGGTTTTTCTAGGATGGAAAAATGACATATTTATAGGCTAAATTTGTAGGTTAAATAATGTTAAAATAACCTACACTAATTAGAGTTTAAGTGGGAAACTAAAAATAGAGTTTAACTGGGAGAAAAAAAGTCGAAAAATATGAGGTATAACTCCACACTACTTGAACTGATCTGATAAAGGTTGTAACAACAACCATTAGACGCAAGTTAAGTCTTTTATTAATTGCCAATTTAATAATATATTTAAAGGTTATTGCATCTACCACAAAAGAATATTATATCTTTTCATAATCAATACAAGTACTTAGCAAAAAATTTCATTTTTTTATTCTGTTTTTGCAAAACTACTTCATTTGCACCCTTGCTGACTTTATACCTTTAGATATTTAGACTACTGGTACAAAAACTCTATAAATTTAATTGTATTTGAGTTGTGTCTTTCTATTTTGATTAATATATTCCATATCTATATTTCTCAATAGATTTATTTAAGATCCTCTTTTTATTTCATTATTTCAATAATAATATTGCATGCAAAATCATTGTCGACCACTTTTATTATTTGGTTCCGTATTTTCTTGAATTGACATAACTTATTGAGATCTCTTATTTTTATTATTTTAAAATTTAGTTTCAAGTACCTGAATCTCTTCTGGAGTTTTACTTATTAGTTATGTCTTAAGTTTCTTCTGGAACCCCCGCCTCTATTATATGACCATCTTGAATGTTTACTCTTTTACTTTTACGAGGATTTTTATTTTTGGAACCGGTTGATCTTCCACGCTTCAAGCATTGGTTACTTTCTTTTACACTAACAGTTTGCCCTATTAGGAATCAATTCGTATTGGAGCATTTTCAGCTAATATATGAAATTTAATGAATCTGGCAATTGATTTATAAAATGAAACATTTGTTGAACTTTTGGTTCACATATTTTTGTATGAAGATCTTAGACATTAATAATTCATTTCAAGTACTTTATTAATCCAGCTTTTTATCCTCTCCCCCTTATTTTGGGAAAACTGACAATTCATGTCATAATTAAATCTCAAATTAATAGCTCAAAAATATTATAAGGAGACTCATATGAATATGCATTCCCAATCTCTTATTACGACTCATCTTTGTGCGTTGTGGGGGAGCAGTTGAAACATATACCGTACATCTAAAATTGTAAGATGGGAAATATTTGGCTCTTGACCAAAAATCAATCGTAATGGGGAGTATTTATAATTTATTAGCTTGATGCGTACAACATGTAAATCAATACAATCTCATGCTGAAATAGAAAGTTTTGTTTTTATAAGTAATGATTTAGCTATTAGTTTGTAACACCCCTTACCCAAGACCGTTGCCGGAGTCGAGCACGAAGCATTACCTAACTTAACTTACTAGTTCGGAGCATAAAAACTTGCTTTTAAAAAATTTAATTCACTCACGTTCATTCAATATGTCCCTAAAAAAGAATCTCAAGACCCTAAATCATGCAATATAAACAGTTCGAGTCCAAATCGGGAACATTAATAATTTTTCAAATACTAAAACAAATTAAAACAATTCATTTCATTATTCACAATAAAATTGTCCACCTACGCAACAGTCACTAATTTAATTATAACTCAAATTACGAAACTCGAAATTTAGATCCATAAATATTTCCTGAAACTAGACTCATATATCTTCTTACCATAAACTTTTCAGATTTTTTGGTTTAGCCAATTAGTACAGTTTATTCTTTAAAGTCTCACCTATTTCACTGTTCGACAGCTCTGATTCCTCTTCACTAAAAATTAATTATCTTAATGAACAGAATTCGGATAACATTCTCGTTTGTTTCTATTGAAAATAGACTCACTAAGGAATCTAAAAATATAAATTATATCTCCAAATTATTTTTGTACAATTTTTAATGATTTTCTAAAGCCAGAACATGGGATTTCAAAAGCTATTCTGATCCTATCTCACTAAAATTCAAATATCTAAAAATATACAACTCTTTTGCTTACTCTATTTCTTTCATGTGAAAATAGACTCATTCAGCTTTAATTTCATATCTCATTCAGCTTCTAATTAAACTTCTAACATTTTTGATGATTTTTCAAAATCATGTCAATGCTACTGTCCAAAAACTGTTCCATTGCAAATTCTTACTCTTTTATCATTTCTTTTTATTAACTATCATTTAAACACACACAACACCAAAACACGTTCCTACATAGTCATTTCAATAACTAACCATTATCGAATATTTACTTGCTACTCCTTAGACATATCATAAGAATACACACAAAATGACCAAGTCCCTATACATGCCATATAAATCAAAAAGTTGTTTAACAAAATCTACCGGAGTAAATCTGGATAGTGTGATCGTTGATGTAGATCCGGTCCTCCGAACATATATATATCAATCTACAAGAAACAATAAACACACACAAGTAAGCTTACAGAAAGCTTAGTAAGTTCATAGGCTCATAATAAAATCTTACCAAAAATTTCACTAACAACATTAATAAACAAATAAAAATTCAACATTTCCTGCCAACCACAATCTCAAACAATGAATCTATCCAATAGAGCTCAATATCAGATGTCAACTTCTATTCCGACATTTAGCTTCAATTGCACTTACAAATACCTGTCAAATTAAGGATCGTCTTACGGAATTGAGTACATCGTTTGCCCGGTGCTACAATTTGCTTGAATATTTCACAAGGCTATAACTCAGTATGGTTTTCTTCACGGGAATACCATACCTACTTTTCACAACTCAGTAAGGTTTTCTTCACTGAAACACCATACCTACTTTTCACAACTCAGTATGGTTTTCTTCACTGAAATACCATACCTACGTTTCACACTTTGCCATGGATCCACCATAGACTTATTCGTCAGTTCATCACTGGTTACCGAACGTATGTACTCAATCTTGCATACCCTTTAATTTGAACTAACAATCTCATTTTATTCTCATTTTTACCATAATCATAATTCAACAACAATATACAGATTGATACATTATATCATTCCCACATTAAAAATTAATCATAAAAGTTCAGCCGTATGAACTTAACTGGGCCAATTCGTAGAAGTTGTAAAAGTTCAGAAACTAGTTCGATACTTTCTCTTTTCCACGTTTATCTTCGGATTCCCGATCTATAATATAATTTTTTTTCATTCATTAGAATCTAACTCAATACTAATTTACTTCACAATTTAGCCTTTCAATTTTTGAAATTACACTTTTACCTCCAAAATTTACAATTTGGTCCCTACTCAATTAACCCTTAAATTGATCTAATTTTTCTCAATTAACACCTTATCCAATCATTTTAGACTACTATAAAGTCTTTGAAATTCAGAATTTCATTACAAAACCCCAATTCTAAACTTTTTCACAATTAGGTCCCTAAAATAAATTTCTATCAAAATTACTTAATAAGATCATCATATAATAAAATTAAAACTTTAATTACATATTGATTCATCATTAAAATCCAGCATTCATCAATGGTAACTTTCAAAATCAGCCATGAAATAAATAACTAATGAAATAATTAGTTGGACCTAATTGTAAAAGTATCAAAATCACAAAAATTACAAGAAATAATCAATAATTAAACTTCAATGGTTCAAATATATTAAAATTAATCTTGGAGGGACTCTTTAATGGCATTTTTGGCTGAGAAATATGAATAATTGCCTAGAAACTCTTTTAATTAAGATTTTTATTTGTTAACTTTTACAAAATTTCCAATTTTGCCCTTATTACATCACTTTTCCAGATTTTTTATTTTCTTATGCCGTCTCAACTATCCTTTATTGGCATATTTATGCCTTAAGTCCCTCTTTATTTATCACTTAAGCTATTTAATCACAATTTAACAAATTTTGCATTATTTTCAATTTAGTCCTTTTTAATTAATTGACTATCCAAACGTTAAAATTTTCTAACGAAACTTTTATACTAACTCAATGACACTCTATAAATATTTGTAAAAATATTTATGGCTTAGTTTATGAACTCGAGGTCTCGATACCTCATTTTAGACCCAATTTACCTATTAAATTCTTTTTAAACCAAAAAATTCAATAAATCACAAAATTCACTAATTCAAAAATTCTTCTAAATTCACATTTGACCCATAATTATTAGTTTATTAAATTTTAAGACTCATTGGTTGGATTTAGTGATCTCGAATCACTCTTTCCAACACCACTAAAAATTAGGTTGTTACATAGTTGGAGGCATTTGATAAACAATTTAGCTAAATCATTTTGTGTGTGAACATAAGCTACAGGATGTTCAACTTTTATCCCAATTGACATGCAATAATCATTGAAAACTTGGGATGTAAACTCACAAACATTAGCAAGATAAATTTTTTTAATTGCATAATCTTAAATTAATCATTTAAACAAGCAATCTCGCAAACGACAGGTTGCAAGTTGATAACGCATGTGATTATTTTGTAGATGCATCTACCAAAATCATATAATATTAAAATCATCCAAATAGTGGATGAATGAGCGCATATTCATTTTAGAAATGCAAGACATTAGATCTCAACTTTAGCCAGTGAGCTTTTAAGAATCAATTTTCATTGAGAACAAGCAACAAATGAGAATTCTTTCAATTAAAGAATCTTCTGGTTCTTTAATGAATGTCCATATGAATTCTCAATTAATTTTTGCATCATATATGATCCAGGATGGTCTAACTAGTCACGCTAGGTAGTAAATGTATTTGTATTAGTAAACTTCTGGTTTACTTTAACATGTGTTTCAATTGTACTGAATTGTAACAAATTGATAATTTTATTATTATTCATTTTAATTTGTAACCACATATAAGTACTACTATGACATTTTTACTGGAAATGTCAAAATCAATGTGAAGTCTATAATGTCACTAAGTCGATAAATATAATTTCCAAATAATTATATGCAGTATTCGTTTCAAGGAATATGCCAAAATCTTCAAATGCCCAAAAATCTATTAATAGCAAACTTTGAGAGTGGATCTCATTTTTCAGGTGTACAACAGTTCATAACTAATGGCTTTTCATACATAAGTTTTCTCTCTTGCAAGGTCTTATCAGTAATATTTTATCACGTAATTTTAGTTGAGAACTTATTTTGAATACTGTAGAGTTATACTCACAGTTTTTTAAAAAAACTTGTAACTTTAAGTGCATCTAACCATAATAAGCTTTAGATAGAATTATCATATTCTATTGCTCATAAGTAAATATTTCATAGTCAAATATTTTGCTTTCAACCCTTTAATAGGGATGATGACAAAAGAATGTCACAAAGATTATAAAATAGATATAAATTAATAACCCAATTAGAGGTGATCATAGGCCGAGCCGGGTTCGGGCCGGGCTCAACTAAAAATTTAGGCCCATTTATTTGGCCCGGGCCTCGCCCGAAAAATGGGTCTAAAATTTTGCTCAAGCCCGACCTGGATAAAAATGCTAAAATCTGGGCCCGACCCGGCCCGCCCGTATTAATTTTTTATATTATTTTTATATAATTTTTAAATATATATATAATACATCAAAAGTACTAAAAACATCAAAATAAATATTTCTCAAAAAATTGAAAATAATTTTTAAAAAATATGTAGACTTAAATAACACTAATATAAATACAACTTAACAAGCAAATGCCTCTAAAATAATAACAAAAACAACAAATGTCTTTAAAATAATAACAAAATTAACAATAAAATAAGTTTTATACAATATCCAAATAATAACAATAAAATAGTAGCAACATAATAGTAAAATTGTAGCAAAATAGGGAGAAAACAATAAAAAAATAACATTCAAAAACAAAAAAAAAAGCATTTTTTTGTCTTTTAGTGAACTCGGGCCGAGCTGGGCCAGGCCTGGACCAAAAATACTTTACCCGAGGCCCGGCCTATTTTTTAAACGGGCCTATTTTTTTCCAAGCCCATTTTTCGGGCCTACATTTTTGCTAAACCCTCTTACATTTCGGGTGGGCCTTTGGGCCGGGCCGGGTGGAATATAATATTTTCCTCATTAATATTTTCCTCATTCACAATCTCAATATGAGATCCATTACAAATATCTTTTAAAAGTAATGCATTAACCATCGCAATTTTTGTGCTTTTTAAATATTGATATATTAGCTCTTCTAGAGCTTTCAACTAATTTTGTACTATCAAATATTAAAATAATATTTGTTTGTTTCAGTACCAAATAAGATAAATATTTTCTATCGGTAATGATAAAATTCATTACTACATTTTCACATCCTTCCTCAAAGAATATTAACAGAAACAAAATATTTGGGCATACGTCACATATCTGGCCAATAATATTTCATATCACATTGATAAACAAAGAGTACAAAAGATGGAGATAAAAGTAAGCCCGAAACTCGAAATAATAACCCTTAAAGCTAAACACAAAATTCTTTGAAAGCTCGTAAAAGTTAATACATAACTATATTATGGGTTATTTTTCTAGGGTGGAAAAATGACATATTTATAGGCTAAATTTGTAGGTTAAATAATATTAAAATAACCTATGCTAATTAGAATTTAAGTAGGAAACTAAAAATAGAGTTTAACTGGGAGAAGAAAAGTTGAAAAATATGAGGTATAACTCCACACTGCTTGAACTGATTTGATAAGTTGCCTCATTTAGTGAAGATGTGTCTTTTTAGAGAGTGTCGTGTTGATTTGTTAAGATTTTTTTTGCATTTATTTTATAAACATTATTTGTAAGACTTAAACTATTTGTAAGTAAGGTGTTTGGGCGAGTGGTCTAAACAAGTTAGGACTATTTATCGGAATTATAATTACTTAAAAAGTAAATTGGGTTTTAAGCAATAGATGGTTAGATTGGTTGTTGAATAAATCATTCATTGAACAAAGCTTCATAGAATAGGATTGCTTTCGAATTGCATTAGCAAACATTGTGCTTATCTCTCATTAGTTGTTCTATATTTTTTTTTTCTGGTTATTATCTTATTCAAATTTGTGTTTGAATAACGTATTAAGATAGTAATTTGAACAAGATGCAGACTGAGTAGTTTGCTTCAAGAATTTTTCAAAAACAAAACATTTTTAAAATTGAACTCGTCTATCTTAAATTCTTTGATGTATTGGATTGAAGTTGTTTTACTTAGAAGATAATTATAAGGATATATGAAGTTAAAAATTATTGATAAATTGTAGTTCGTCATGAGGGCCCAACTTCTTGTTGAGTACTAAAAATCTCGTCTTTTAAATTTTTGACAATTTTTGCGACAAAACCATTTACTCCCCATAAAAGAAAGCATAAATCACATGCTAAAAATCAAACTTTAAAGCATGAATGAAACCCAAAACAGGAGGTAGAAAATAAAGCCTTCCCCTGACCAACAACTTCCTCTTTCCCTCTCAGTTTTGGCAAAAATCCGAAGTAGTTGTGGCAACAGGTGTGCCAACGTTATGTGCAACATTCTTCGGCTCATGATAGAATAAATGAGTCTAAACACATGAAACTACTCACTTATCACAGTGCATATGTAATAAGATAACAAACACAACAACCATCAAATCAAAGGAAATTTAGTCCCCTTAACAACAACAATAATCCAAGTTTGTCGTAACACTTTCTGCACAAATTGTGGTACCAGATGCTCTAACTTAGTCTGCAACAAGTCAGATTTACTATTTTTCGCTTACTCCATTCTCCCCTTGTCAATTTGCATCAACAAGAGTTGTAACTTGTGCAACAACATAGATTTTTTCCACGAATCTTAGATGGAGTATTCAAGAAGGTTGATATCTCTTCAATATTGTCAACGCGTTGTAACTTCATGCTTTACTTGTGCATCCATCTTTTGTTGATGTTTACATTTGATGCTTTACTTGTGCATCAATCTTTTGTTGATCTTTAAATTTGATATGTGGTTGATTTTTTTCTCTCTTTTTTTTCTTAAGTTCTTTTACACGAGGTTTCAACATTTAAATTTGGCTCTTGAGTAGCTTATAACATAGAGGTTTGATTAGACCTGTAATGCCACAATAATGACATGTAAGTTTACATTTTTTTTTTATTGCATACTTCTCGTTAAGATATTGTTCTTTAAGACGTGGTAATATGAGATTGGAGCATCTCTAGTATTACTCTACCTTCGAGTATTAATCAACTTATAACAATGAGGTCTAAAATGCCCGACCTTTCCATAATAGTGACATGTAGGTTATCGAGATTTCTCTGTCTCATAGGAAGTAACAACATTTTCTTAAGCCTTAGGAAAGAGGTTTTCTCACCACTATCAGTATAGCATAGGAGAAGAGATTTTCTCACCAAGCTCAGATCTCCATCATTTGTTGTTAAATCGGCTTGATTTTTTATATGTGCTCCTCTTCACCTATAACTCTTTCTTGGTCATTGGGATCAACGAGCAAGTCAACAGACTATCTCCAACCCTTTGACCCAAATTCAAACCTTTTTTTGCTTTGATGTTCTCTTCTATTTTTTACACATTTTTCTTTGTTAAAAGGCTGATATTCGGCTCAATGTGGTTTTTTTGTGCTTATTGATTGTTGTTTGCTTGGGTTTTTGGTTGATTTGAATATGGGTTTATTTGGTGAATGAGTGATGTTGTTGGAGATTGTTGTGAATAAGATTGAGAGTAACGGTGAATGTGACATTGTTTGAGAGGTTTGCTAGTATCAGATCTTGGGAAATGTTGTTGCAAATTCAAGTTGGACTAATGATTGTTGCTATGATAATCTACCATTATTTTATTATTCTCTTGTTTAGTTTGATAGATGATGAGTGACTTACTGAATCTACTTTCTTTTCTTGTAGCTCCAAGAAAAAATAGACTATTTTTTAAATTTATATTTAACCAACTATTTGAATCATGTCCATTAAAAAGTGCGGATGAAGCTTGAGAGAGGAAGTGTGCTTCAGAGAGAGTGAGTTGGGAGAGAAGGGAGAACAATGAGAGGAATGGAAAAAATAAAGGGAAAAAAATAGGGGGGAATAAGGGACAAAAAGGAAATAAAGTAGAAAAAGATTAAGAAAAAGGTTAAATTCTTTTTTTTTTAAATTATTAAAATGTAATGACGTGGATGACTCGTCAGTATTTAACGGCAAAATTTGTGTCGCATTAAACTTCCATACACCACTAACGTCGAATAATGGCATAGTGATCAAAACGTTACAAATCGATAAAGTTAATGAACAAAATGTAACAAATTAAAGTTCAGTGACTAAAACATATTTAAACCATACATAAAGTGACTTTGTAGTTTAACAAAAATTAAATTTGGGAGTAGGTGATGTCAATGGTATAGATGAAATAATGAGATATCATCTGTGAATAAGCTTCTTTTGCACGCACGCACTTAATTCTAAAATTTATCTTAAATTTTGTGTGTTAACGAATAAATTTTATTTATAACAAAATACCATATATCTATTTTTTTAATTATTTTGAAATACTGTATCAAAGTTGTAGGAACTAGAAAATAACAAAAAAAATTGCATTTTTTTTATTTTTTTCCGTTGAATAAGTTAATTAATATCATAAGCACAAATAAAAGAAAGGTTAATTTTGTCCTAACAATTTCTTTTTACTTTCCATCGGTATAGGAAAATAGTTTTTCCACCAATTATCAATGGAATCACTTTCTTAATTGTGAGAAAGTAACTTCTACGAGAATGTTAAATTGTAATGAAAGTAAATTAATATTTTCTTAATCACATCCCAACTAATTAAATTCCTTGAAAAGTGACAACTTTCCATCATATCAAATGCCCTCTAAGTTCTTTACCATGAACATATAAGCCCTTTTTATCTTCAGGACTTCCAATATTTTAGAACCATCTCTATTTCATGTAAGTTTATCTTCAAGCCTTTATATTATCACCAAACGTTTATCTTTAATTTTAAGTCTCGTGTTTGGAATAGGATTCTTTCAAAACGTGCTGCCTAATTATCTTACGAGATAAGGATAATAACTCATCAAGAATCATATTTGGAATTGGACTTTTCTATCTTGAAGTCTTCTAAATGTATTGCATCATGATATCGTATATACATCCAGCTTAAAAGATAAGAATACATACAAAGTTCAAATTTGTCAATGATAAAACTAATGCAGAAACAAGTTGTGGTTTGTCATGTGGGCACAACTTGTACCATATTGTCTTTTTAAAAAATTATCTATATATGGTGTTTAGGCAAGTTATGGTCTTTTTAGGAGATTATTTATAATCCAAAAGAGGAATTAGTTTATTCTAACAATTAATAATTTATTAATAATAAAGTTGAAAATTAAAAATTAGGAAAAAAATTTGTTTTTTAGTGAGCTCACTACGTGATACCATAGAGAAGCCGTAACATTTTTGTAAGGAAACCAGGCTTAAATCTTCGTGTATGCATCTTTTATTGGAGTAACCAATCTTTGCCTCAGTAGGGTTGTCTCACTTTCATCAAATATACCTTTTAAGTAATCTCTGCTCTTTAGATTTCCCAGCAATTGAACTGATGATAAAGGGCATTATTCAACTGTTTGCGTCTGCAAAAGATCAGCTCAAACAGGCCACTTTATACCTTTGATTCGCAGCTTCCTTTGCAACAAACTTCATCTTGGCCAATCGATATAAATAAATTGGTCTTTGGAATTAAAATCGGGAGGAGTTTCAGACTCTAGGTGCTCAATGCGGGTTATACAGTAGCGCATGCATGCCGAACCTAATAGAAAATCATTAGAATACTATCGAACGGCATAAAAAGAGCTGCCTACATGACACCTACAACTTCTATTGTGTTGACAACCTGAAAATAAAGTAACACTATCCTCGGTAGTTTTAGACCAATTTTTATAATGTTCATGTAAAAGTAAACAGGAAGCATCTTGGCAGTGCTAGAAATTAATGATCGATGATCACATAATGGTAAGACATGAAGAAATGGCAGATGGTACGACATCAAATCCATGTTCTAAAAGGATTCCATAAATAATAGCTAAAGGGTCTTCAATTATTCCACCCAACATAAGAAACTTGAACCAGTTAGGTTAAACAATATGCATAATTGGATTCAATTCAAGGGGGAAAAGTTATTGAGAATCAATAGCAGGTCTAATTGAAAATTTTCAAAATAAGTCGCAACTTAGGGCAAGAAATTAGACCTAAGCATAAGAAGCTCTGTGTCTTTCTGAAACAGCAGTTAGTCCCTTCTTTGCAGTCCGGGAATTGGTTTTTGTGCGCTGTCCTCGGCAAGGCAATTTATCCTCGTGCCGGATCCCTTTGTAGCATTGAAGACCTTTCAATCTGGTTATGTCCGCATTGACGCATCGCCTCTAAATTACCAAAGAAATGTATAACATTTGAGAAAGCAAGTTTTATCAAGCAAGTAGAGAAGGGAAAAAAGTTCATACCAAATCTTCTCCAATGACGTATGTGGAAGAGACATGCTCGCGAAGAGCCATGAGTTCTCTTCCAGTCAATTCCCTAGTGAGTTTGTTATCTATATTGAGCTCGCTTAAGATCTGGCGAGCTCTGCTACGACCAATTCCATAGATGCTCTGTAGAGACACTGCAATGCGCTTGTGGTCTGGAATTTCAGCACTTCCCACACGAATGCCTTGTACTCTTATTCCATGAAACTGCATAAAACAATGAGAGAACAAAAGTTCCCAGCAGGTACCATAAAACATATAAGTTCTTTTTTTCTGAAAACAAATGAAACCCTGATTTCAACTATCAAACCGAGTTTATCCCAGATGCACTATATACTTGGCCTACACAAATGCACAACATAAGTATAAGATCCTATCAGGTTTGTTGCAGTTCAATGGGAAAGAAAAAAGAAACCCAATTTAACAATAACACCATTAAACTGATATAAAAGTCTTGACTGGTTAATACCAAAATCTAATTTACATATTGTTTTAAAAAACATTTACTTCCTAGATTTCAACATGTTAATGGAACAAGGACAAAAAAAGATCAAAACCCACTTCTAATTTTCCTTGATTAAAAAGTGTACATGGAAAAAGACTAATAGAAACAGACAGATCCATGAACCCAAAAACCCAAAGCTGATCAACACTAATTAGGAAATCATTAGTTCTAAAAATGATATAATCCTAAACCTTGGCAAGAGGTCAATGGATCAAAAAAATTCTTAAGATTGTAAATATTATGATATCGAGAAATAAGGAGAGGCACTGACCGTCGTGGTTTGAAGGAGGCGATGACCGACATCAGATAGTGTTCCAACAGAACACCGTAACCCCAACATTCTTAAACGCTGAAAGAGTATAGATTTGACGAGAATCGGAGCCTGCAACTTTGGTAAGAGGGATTTTTGCAAGGGTTTTGTTTATCATTCAGGACTTTGGGAGTTCAAAGAGCAAAGATCCACTTGGGCTGTTGAGTCTTGGGAGCCCCGATGTAAACTTAAACCATTGATTTGTTTGTAGTCTTGCCCTATAGCCCAAACCTTTTGGGTAAGCCCGAGATTAGTCCTCCTAGTGGGCTATGACGGCTAAGTTTAACATGTCTTTGCCATGCTAATTACAATGGAATGGTATGAACTTTATTCACTTATATATGTGTATATATATGAGTTGAAAAGAACGACCAAATAGTTTATTTTATGATTTATTATTACTTATTTAAATTTTATTATATTGTTGTATTTTTCCTTTGTTTTAAGTTTGTAGTAAGTATTTTTATTTAATATTTTTATTTTAAGTATAAATTTGGTTATAAATTTTAAGTTTATTAATTTTATATTCTTATATATTATTTTTAAGTGTTTGTAAAATATATAGTTTATTTTTCAGTTAATGTTGTTAGTATATTATTATATTTTAGTATATTGGAATATTATTATAATTTAGTTTATTTGTTAGGGTATATATATGATATTCCCAATTATGTTGTTTTATTACTTGGAGTTAAATTACAGAAACTCTAAAGATGGCCACTGGTGGAAACTTGTTGAGATCTAAGTATAGATATATTTCTACACGTCAACATGAATCAGAAAAATCTCGTAATTGAAGACTTCTTCGCTTGTCAAAATTTGATTCACCAAGTTTTTCTTTATTATTTTCAAAAAAACTGGAAATAACCAATATATTTGTTTATTTACAAGGCACAACATCCAACATCGAAATTTGGGTATCGAGGCCCCTCATACAATCATGGAGTCATATCTCAATGAGTTCGAGTTTTACAATGTGACTTGTGCTCGGTATTGGAAAAGGATTCGCGCATTGGTTATGGTGTTGGAGGTTTGAGACGCACGTATTTCATTTTTCATGTGGAGAATGCCCAATCACGTTGGAGGACGTGGTTCTACAACATGACCTCTCAAATTGAGAACCATGTTGCCAAAAAGGATGTAATTTATAAGATCTACAACATGTACTTCGGCAAGCATTTGGAAAGCAAACACGCAAAAGGTCTCCGTTTGAATATGACATGGTTAGAACAAAAGTTTGTAATGAACAATTGATCGAGTCTTGACAAATTATGCTCATTGCAAAAGCATATATTTTTGCGGTTGATAGGAGTGATGCTACTGTCTGATAAATTTGGTAATTTAGTTCATGTGGCATATCTCCCATTGTTAGCCTATCTACAAGATTGTAGGGGCTACAACTGGGGTTCAATTGTCTTTACATTCCTATATAGAGAGATGTGTCTGTTAGGATCTAGTGTTTTAAGTGTAGTTTATTCGTCATTTGTACTTGTAATTGTTTGGAAAGACTGATTTAAATAAAATCCCACTATTCACATTAATGTTGTTTGTATTTGTCGTTGACAGTTTTTGCACATAAAGCAAAATGTAAGCAAATATTGACTCATTGATGGCCTAATGTTTATCTAATACTAAGTTGCATTATATGGTCAGATCGTAATGCGAGAAGATAGCTTGTATTAGTAGGTAACCTAAAAGTTCCATCGTCTGATAAATTGAAATTGAGCAAATTGATTAAAGGACAGTATGTCATCCATCAAGTCCAAGGGAGATACATTGTCTTGGGTATCTGAGCGGTTGACTCACAAAAGATTGAATGTAATTGTCTGAATTAACAGGACCCAAGTTGAATTAATCCTAGATTCGTTTATGAATTAATTCATTTGTGGCGTTCATAGTATAACTTACCTCAATCTTAAGTAAATAACTTACCTCAACCCTAAGTAAGTTGAATTGTCCAATTTTTTACTAATTTTGCATTTCATCTCCACTAACATGATGTCATTTTTGAACATTATGTCAATCAAACTTTTAGACTCAAAGATTACATTGAAATTCGTATCACGAATTTGACTATTACAGTTCACCGCAGCATAAAATTTATTACTATTTTGTATAGAATTCCTATGTATAATATCAACTTAAATTAATTAATATATAACGAGAAAAAAATAATATTTTCCTCGCTAATATAATATTTTTAACTAAAACATAAACATTTCTCATATCACAATATAATTATGCTCAATAGATTTTGAAATTCGAACAACACTACATTGTTCTATATTCAAAATACCACTATGCTTATTAAATATTTTCCTTCATCATAGATATACAACAGCACAACAATGTCAAAATTCGGGAAAAAAAACAATGTCATAATCATTTTTTTCCTCAACCTAATGAAATAATAATAATTATTCAACATTATATTGTATATTAACACCAACAAATATTCAACAGTAATAAATATTAGTTTTTAATGTACATTCAACACTAATATAAGTTAAAAATGTTATAAGCTAATATATTTTCAACAACAATTCCAACCGTCTATTGTATATTTAACACTAATATTTAATAGATGTTACTGTATCGGTACATAAATTATAATATCATGAAAAAGAAAATACTTACGAAGATCGAAGAAGATTGCAAAATATATAAAAGATAGGAGATAGAAAAGGATAACAATGCTTTTAAGGAAAGGGTGTTGAATAAACTTACTTTTCCATCCTGTCTTGGTGTCAAAGTGTATACATACACAAATTTTCTACTACAGTGAATAACTACTAAAACTATATGACCATTTCAAAAATTTCCCCGACCTTTACCACTACTATTTCACTTACCCGTTACCCATGCATTGCCTGGTTCTATCATCTTAACTTCTCCCTTGATCTACCATCTCCAAACAGCTTTCTTCTAACCTAGCCTTCACGTGCTTCAAGATTAGCGTAATATTTATTGTAAGTTTTAATCTTTGATTTACATTTCTATTTGTTTCAAGATTATTTGTTTCAAAACCTATATCTGTTAATCTGTCTTCTTGTTGCCGTTGAGTCCGGGGTGGACGTTTAGGCGTTTGGTGAAGACGTTAGGATTACAGGCTGGTCTCAGGTACCCGAAGCAAATAATATGGAGCAAATCGAGTGTCAGTTTAAAGATAAAACTTGTGATCATATTACGCATATAGACTCTAGAAATGAAAATAACATTTCATCTCTAAGTAAGGGTATTAATAGTCTTATTGATATGACTTCTTTTTATTTTGGTAAATTATATAGTAAGGTCAGTTCTGTAGAAGAAAAAGTAAATAACATATGTAATATAAAAGATTTAGACTTAAACCATGAGTCTAAAGAAATATTAACTAATATTAATAATAAATTAGATCAAGTTTTTAATAATAATAATATAGAGTCAGATGTAGATTTAGGTCCTTTATATTATGGTAATGGTCAAGATCATATTTTTGTTTTATCTGATGAAGAAAACACTTCATCTGATGAGTCATCATCTACGCTAAAAAATTATAAAAAACATAAAAAACGTAAAAAAGTTGATAAACAAAAAGAATATGATTTCCAATCCTATAAAACACTTATAGAACATTGGAAAGATAAATTTACTAAGAGTGATGATCAGCTCGAAAGAGTTGAGTATTTAAAATTAATTGAAGAACTTTATGAAAAACATAAAGATCTTTTTAGTATGTTTAATTATCATTATATGTTAAAATATGATGATACTGACAGTAGTAAGTCGAGTAATTCTGAAAACACATAATTATTCAAAAATAAATCTGGTGAAGAAAGAACTTCAACAGATCATGAAATAAAAAATAGAAATTTATCTGATGAAGAAAAAACTTCAACAGATCAGGATGAAGACATAAAAGTCTCAACCTATACTTCTGATGAAGAAACCACTTCATCTGAAGAAGAAAATATAGACATTCCTGAACCCATAGATACTGAACCAACAGATCCTAGTGAAAAAAGAAAAATAGAGTTAGATAGTCAAATAAATGATTATCTAATAGATTTTGATAAAGATCAAAATACAAACAGTATTTTGATTAATAAATTAAAAAATTTTAATATTAATTCTGAAAAAACAGAAGAAACATGCAATAAAGATTTATTAGGTCTTAATAATTTATTAGGAAGGTTTACTTTAAAACCTAATACTCATCATAGACATAAAAAGAAAAAATATAATATAAAAAAGAAACTAGAAAATAAAAAATTTTCTGGTCATAACAAAAATAAGTTTTCTAGAAGAAAAACTTCTAAAGAATTTAAAAATATTAAAATAGATCATATAGTTAAAAACTTTTCTAACAAAAGAAAAAGAATTTATAGTATTGAAAAACATGAGTTAGAAATTAGTCATAAAGAGGAAATAAATCCTTATAAATTTGAATCTGATAAAAAAGAAAAAATATTTTTATTAGAAAATTCTAGAAACCCTAGAATTGAAAAACTAAAAATAATTCTTCAGCAAATGAAAATTGGAAAAAAGGATATAATCACGTTTTCAAATTTTCAACCTAGAAAATATTATACATATATTGAGATTAGTTTTCAATTTAGAGAATATAACAAATATTCTTTACATACTTTATTAGACACTGGAGCTACAACCAGTAGTTGCAGAAAAAATGCTATTCCTATAGAAAAATGGGAACCCATGAATAATCCTATTAGAGCAATTGGAATTGATGGTAACGAAACCATAATCCAATATAAAGCTAAAAATATACCAATCTACATAAACAATGTCAGATTTGTAATTCCTAAAATTCTATGTTTTCCTGAAATGCATGGTGACATATTATTAGGAAACAATTTTATATATAATCACTTGCCTTTTTCTATAGATAAAAATTTGGTAGTTTTATTGTAGAAAATTTTTCTGTGGAAATACCACTGGTAGAAAACCATAAGTTTGTGTGTGATAAAAATTTTACACCACCAAGAAAAGAACAAATTAAACAACTTGAAACAAATCATTGGTTGTTTAAAATCCTTGAAGATAATTTTAGTGAAGAACCATTAAAATTATGGAAAAACAGTCCTCGTTACTGTGAAATAAAGTTTGTAAATCCTAATAAAATAATTAGGGTTAAACCTATGATCTATACTAAACAAGATATAGATGAATTTAATGTTCAAATAAATGAACTATTGGAAAAAGGATTAATAGAAAAAACTAATAGTCCTCATTCTAGCCCAGCTTTTATGGTAAGAAACCATGCTGAAATTAAAAGAGGAAAAGCTAGGTTAGTTATTAATTACAAGAGATTAAATCAAAACACTATTTTTGATGGATATTTTATACCTAGAAAAGAAGTTTTGATTAATCAGGCTAAACATGCTAAATATTTTAGTAAATTTGATTGTAAATCGGGATTCTGGCAAATCATGCTAACCGATAAGTCAAAACCATTGACTGCTTTCAGTGCTCCGAATGGACATTATCAATGGAAAGTAATGCCGTTTGGATTATGTAATGCCCCACAAATATTTCAAAGATGGATGGATTCCATTTTTAATAAATATAAAAAATTTTGTGTGGTATATATAGATGATATCTTAGTCTTTTCAAAAACACTTGAAGAGCACAGAAAACATCTAAATATTATTTCTCAGGAATTCCTAAAATATGGAATTATTTTAAGCCCTAAAAAGATAGAGCTAGAAAAAACTGAGATAGACTTTCTAGGTTTAAAATTATCAGCTAATGGTCTTAAACTCCAAGACCATATTATTGTAAAAATAAAAGAATTTCCTGAAAAATAGAAGATAAAAAACATCTTCAGCAATTTTTAGGAATTGTAAATTATGGAAGATATTTCTTTAATAAATTATCTGAAAAAATAGGTATATTATATGAAAAATTAAAAAATAATATTTCTTTTTGTTGGACTAAACAAGATGAAGAAATTATAAAAAATATAAAAGCAGAAATAACTTACAACCCAAAAGTTTATTTACCTAAACAATGTGATAAATTAATTTTAGAAACTGATGCGTCACAATATTATTGGGGTTGTATCTTAAAAGCTAAAACAGCCAATAATGATGAACTAATATGTGGTTATAGTTCAGGAAAATTTAAAACAAATGAGGTTAATTATGTTATATATGAAAAAGAACTTTTAGCCATAAAAAAATGGATAAAAACTTTCCTTATATACTTAGCACCTGAAAAATTTATTACAAGAACTGATAATCAGGCAGTAAAACAATTTCTGACTAACAACAGTTTAGAAATGGTACCACGAAGAATTAGGTGGTATAATGATTTATGTTCTTTTAATTTTGAAGTAGTATACATAAAAAGTGCTGAAAATATTCTTGTTGATTTTTTTAGCAGGCCTTTTTATGGATAGAGGTAAACAACCTCTGAAAAAAACTATTGGTGAATGGACAACCGTTCACAAAAAACCCATCAAAGGGAAAGCAGAATCAACATCCAAAAAAGGATTTGTACCTGCACAACAAACACCATTTTATCCTAATTAAGGATATTATGTGTCTTATCCAATGGTAAACCAACCACTTGGATCAAATGTTTTAAATTACCCAATAGTAAATCAACTAATGGGAAATACTTTTTCATTGACCCCAAACACAGTGAGTCAATTACAATGGTCCCAAAATCCGAATTCAGTATCACAAACAAGTTATGCTGAAGTCATTAAGGGAGTAGAGAATTTGTTGAATCAACAACAAAGAGAATGAAGCTGAAGATTTATTACTTAAATCTATTTTATATAGAGAATGGGATGAATTCCAGTTAGAATTCACTGATATTAAGGAGATAAACAATCTTCTTGATATTTTCCAATATTTTATTCATAAAGGAAAAAACAGTCCTATTATGAATAAGGTATTCAGAATTTGTTTATATAATAAATCTAGACAAATTCTGCCTGTAGAAATATTCAACAAAATTAATAGAATTATCTGTAATCAACAGATTCAATTCCAAAAAGCTTTTTCTGAATATTTTCTACAATCTTATGTTTTTACAAATTTTATTGGAAATAATTGTCCAACTATAAAATATAGATTGGATCACGAACCATTTGATATAACCAATATTGAATGGGGTTTTGTTAGAGAAATAATAGTACAAAATTTCTCTTTTCATCTTCTATTAGATTTTCCAGCAATAGTAAAATCCTTTTTACAAACCATCATAAACAATGATGATTTCTTTTACTATTTTTATATTCAAATTAGTACTTTTATAGGTATTTCTGAAAAAGAAAAATTTTTTCAGCCATACCAAATATGGTTTATTCATACTATGCTTGATAGTCCTCGATTATCAGCTTTAAATGAAGACAAAGAACACCTGGCAAAAACAATTGACAAGTGTCAAAAAGATCCAAGCTATTATCAAATCCAAATCGGAATTGATTTAATGGCTAAAGCCAAATATCTTCTTCAAGAAAGAAACTACTACATCAGAACTGATGGAAGAAGAATAATGGCATATTATTCTAGAATTGGTGATAAAGACGAATAATCCATTCAACTATTAAAAAAGATAGCAGAAATGGATATTAATGATTTCCCGCCTCATATTCTGCAACAAACCAAAAGCACATGGGAAAATTGTCATCAGGATATATCTAAAGTTCATTATGATAGTTAAAACATCCAGATGAAGACAAAAAGTCATACATCAGGAAAATTATCAAGAAGGTTGAAGTCAACAAAGATGGCAACCTGATGAACAATCCACATACCAACAAAAAAGATTGGAAACGTGGAAATCATGATGATGTAAGCCATGATGGAAGAAACCATGAAGGCTAATCAAAGACATCCAGATGCAGACAACAAAGTCCTGCAACGTGGAGTCTGTCATCAAACCAATGATGATGTAAGCAATGATGGAAGCAACCATGACACAAGCAAGTGATGGAAGCGGCCATTAATACACGCATGCAAAGTGGAAACAACCAGAGCTATGCAATTAAAGTTACAAAAAGACAAATGCGACGTGGAAGCAGCCACATCCATTTGAAACTGAATTCTTATCAGAAACACTGTTCGGGATTCAAAAGACAATTGTATAGAATTTTTAATCTCTTCTATAAATAGAGAGGAAAGTTCAATTGTATAGGCATCGAAAAATATATAGTTTACTTTTCTTTTTAGTTTTTCTCTCTTTTGTAAACTTATTTTATGTGAATAAGAGTCTATATCCCCTTCCGCTCATACTCTCATCTTACCCTTGCCTCCCCTCCCCTCGCTTGGTCTATACTTTGAAGCCAATCCCCCATAGTAACGACTTCACCTTTCCATAACAAAAACCTTAGTGGCTCAACATTTTCAAATCAAATCTTTGCTTTATCGGTGATGGTGTTAATCTTTAGGTTGGTTGTTGGATATGATTTCTTCAACAATATTTTATTATTTTTCTTTTATTTTTAATTTTAGTTCATATTTTTGTGATTTTTGTTTTGTTCATTCTGTTTTTTGTGGAAGCACCAATGATTTTAGTTTTAGTTTTTAATTTGCAGATATGTTCTAACGTATATATGAAATTTGTCTAGGTAAAGGTGTTGCTAGATCTATGAGAAACAATTCTTAGAGGGCTTTATCATAATAGAACATAATGACGTTGTTTGTAAAATTGGAATATGAGATGATAAAGATAGTCTATTTAATACTTGGTCTTTTGTGCGTTACTGATGTGATATTTCTCTTGAGCTTTCGGTAGTGGCTACTTAGTTGACTAGAGTTCTTCATTAGATGGTTTGACAATAGAGTAGCTAAGATACAATTTTCAACGGTTTAATCAAAGACACGGCGTTTGTGTGCATTAGTGTGTAGTGTCTTAATTATCGCTTATATATATTATTGTTTATAGTTTTTATTAATATGTTTTACCTTAAAAAAAGTAAAAAAATTTGACAACTTATCTTAATATTATATATTAACTTAAAATAAAGATAAAAGTGTTAATCAGAAAAATATTTTTATCAACATCATGTTGATGTTAATAACTAATAAGTGCTAAATGCTTAACATTTCCAAATTATGGCTTAAGGGTGTATTTTTGGTGAGCAAATAACAGTTGAGGTTAGGAGTCGGTAGCTGACGTGGCGTAAGGTTCATTGGCACGTAGGAACAAGGAAGCAGCCGAAGCATCTGCAAACCAAACGAGGTTTCCATCTCGAGGCAAGACCATTTGGGCCGGGTGCGATCGAATGGGCTTCCGACCCACCATAGTATCCATGAAAGGACGGGCGGTATCCAACCCAGAAGCCACGATGGTCACGTTGGTAGCTGCGTTGATGACGGGGAGAGTGAGGGTGACGCTCTCGCATGACTCGTCCTTGGAAACGCAAGCTACCCACTGAGACTCTTCTTCCAGCACCGGATGATTGGGGTATAGAGACGCCACGTGGCCTCCGGGCCCTAGAGATAGAAGGATAAGATCGAATCTGGGACAGTCAGTTGATCGGGAAACCTGGACCGTTCGACTTTTGAGTTGTTGTCGGATGGCAAACTCATAGCTATTGGCCGCTGACTCGCCTGATAGTCCGGGACTCACTGGGTTAACGTGTGCTGGCAGTAAAGGAACCTGTGCATATTGAATCCGTAATCAATTACACTAATAAGAAATGGATAAGAACAATTATGGATAAGTGATACTGATAATGGAGAAAAAGGACAAAAGAGGCTGTCACTTCATGAAGACCTCTCGGCTTTTCTACACTACTTCCAACACTCTCCTGACCTCCTTTTTAGCTGTCAATTCAATTTTGTGGATGAAATATAAAGTTAAATTTTGTTGTTAGTTGTCTTTTTTATAAAAATAATTTTAAAATTTTAATTAAGTGCGAAACAAATTAATTACGAAAATAATGTGTTTACTAAAATAACTCTATGTGTTGTCTAATACATTGGTAACATCGGTTATAGAAAAAAATTGAAAAAATAAAAAATAAATATTTTTTTATGAAGCTACCTAATATATTAACGGCATTGATGAATTTAAAGAAATTGGTTTGCGGTTGAAAATAATATTTTCTCTACGATTAATATCTTAATCTCTAAAGTTATAGTTTTATTTATCTTCTTAAGAGGTGTTGCCTAGCATATTGGCGGCACCAATTAATTTTTTTTTAGATTTTTTTCTTTCAAATTTATTTTTTAAAATTTATCGATATCGTTAATGTGTCAAGTAACATCTAAAATTATTGTAGCAAACACTTTATTTTCGTAATTAATTTGTTTCCCACTCTATTTTTATAATTAATTAATTTTTTAATATTATTTTCATAAAAAAGCCCAAATTTAGTTTTTATGTTTTTATATTTCAATCTTAATTTAAATGATAGTTAGTAATATCAATTTTATGCCTACAAATATATCATTTCATGTTTAATATTATATTAATTTACTATTTTTTATATAATATCTATAAAAAAATATTTTATTCAAATTAATGAATTTAATTGTTATTAAAATTTAAAATTTTGAAGATATAAAAAGTTGCTATGCCTCGTATTTCAAATTTTAAAAATATAAAAATTAAAACTAATTAAATTAAAATATAAAAATTAAATCTACAATAATTTAAGGAAAAAAACACCACCAAAAAAATTATCCAAGCTAACTCTACCCCAAGTTCAATAGGAGGTAATATGACTCCAAAAATAAATAAATAAAAGAATGTTCATGCCAATCTTCATGATAATGAGGTTAAGCATGATCCATTATCCTATTTCTCGCTATATTTACTGGTATTATAATCGAGCTCTTTAACAGTTTGACAACTATTCAGAGGGCAAGTAAACTGAAAGAAATTAAGGATGAAAAATAAATGAAAACCTTGGAGATAAACCATTGCATGGCTTGCCAATAGTAACTATCAGGGTGTCGCTTAGGGACTACGTTTTCCTCTGCCCAAAATACATGCCATTTCGACCACTCCACTAGTCTCACATATGGTTCCTTGCTCAGTTTCCTGCATTGCAAAACCATGCATCAAGCAACATAACCAGGAAACAAAGGCAAATTTTAATGAGTGCTGCATGCAAATGTTATGTGATAATGAGTACCCTAAACGAATTGGTATGTCTCCTCCAGAGAGAACAAGAGAAAAAGAGCCTCTTTCTTTCACAGCAGATTCAGCAACTTGAAGCACATAGTCAGCAAGGTTTGACGACAGCTCTTCACTGCTTTCAAATATTCTCAGCTCTGGCTTTATCTTCTCCATTCGCCCCACTATATTTTTCTCTTCTCAACCACTAACTTAATGTGTGTATATATGGGGAGAGAGACAAGTGAAATTGGGTATTTGCAAGTTGAATTGAAAATGATATGTAGGGTTTGGTTCACGTTGCTTGAACAATTGAGACCGCATTAAATAAGTAATATGCTTTCCCCGTACAAAGATGGAAGAAACACCCTAGCTGGTGTAAGTATGGTATATAAAATATATTAACGTTTTAAATACGAAAGAGTCCCTTTTGTCGGTTATGGGGATAATAAAGAAACATGGTTGCTTGTAGTTTTAAAAGTTTGACCAGAGTTTAGGATAAGGATGAAGTTGTAAAGGGTTAGCAGGTTGGGCAAGTGACTGAGGACTGAGGTCTGACAACCATAAACTTCTTTGGGTTTTTCACTAAACTAAGCTAAAATTTTTTTTTTACTGAAATAGATTGTCAGAAAAATTATTTACAAAATTGTTATTTTTTTATTGGTGTCTATCTCAGAGGCGCTAATAAATAAAAAATTATTAAATTTTTTTAAATAAAATATTATTTTTTTTAAAATTTAATAAAAATACGATCAACGGATCAAAAGGGAAAATGGGTCGGGTGGCGCCTCATAGGGAGGCACCATCAAAAGTGCCTCATAAGGAGGCGCCATTAAAAGTGACTCATAGGGAGGCGTCAATGAGTAATTTTGTGTGTATATTGTAACTTTTTGTATGAATATTATAATTTTGTATGAATATTATAATTATTTTATAATTAATTTTGTATTTATTGTTTTGGATTAGTATTTTGTATGAATAGTATAATTTTTTGTATGAATATTGTAATTATTTTATAATTAATTTTATATTTATAGTTTTTGATTAATATTTTGTATAAATATTGTAATTTTGTATGAATGTTGTAATTTTGTAATTATTTTATAATTAATTTTGTATTTATAGTTTTTTATTAGTATTTTGTATGAATATTATAATGTTGTATGAATATTGTAATTATTTTATAATTAATTTTGTATTTATAGTTTTGGATTAGTATTTTGTATGAATATTGTAATATTGTTTGTATGAATATTGTAATTATTTTATAATTAATTTGTTAGTAATTTAGGATTATGTTATAAATTTTTGTGTTTGTAATTATTTAAAATTTAATTTATTAGTAATTTAGGATTAAGCTATAAATTGTTGTGTTTAGTTTAGTATTTGGTGAGTTTAACATAAAAGTTTATAAAAAAATTAAAAATTATTTTATTAAAAGTTTAATTATAACTGAATTTTTTAATCATATAGTTGTTAACTCATTTAATTTTTATATAATGTAACTTTTATATTATGTAATTTTATTTGATTTTGTATTTATTTAACAGTATTTATTAATTTTTTGAAACAAATTTTTACATAAAATAATATCATTGGCGCCTCTCAGATAGGCACCACCATTGGCGCCTCTGAGATAGGCGCCAATACTATGTATTATACGAGTCATATATTAACCCGAAAAAATATTTAATTATATTTTATAAAAAAAAATTAAATATAAAATATTCATTAACGCCTATCTAATAGGCCCCATTAAAAAAGAAAAAGAATTAATATTTTTTTATTCATTGGAGCCTCTGAGATGGGCTCCAATGAAAAAAATACTCCATTTTTATAAATAAATTTTTTGACACCCCATTTCAGTACATAAAATTTTTTTTAACTCATTTTAATAAAAAACCCTGCTTTTATTATACTTTCCAAATCCCAAATGGGAAATGGCCAAATGGGTATTCTTAATGATCACTCAGTCCTTTCTTGTGTCCATTTCAATGCCGCAGCTCTTCGTATTTGACGCAGCACCAATGGGAGAAAAGCCCAAGTTGACTCTACTCTACATGCCAACTAGATCTATTTTTATTTTTTGATATGTTAATTTTAATTTTTTATTTTGAAGATTATATAAAAATATAAAAAATAAAAAAATTATCAAAATAGTAATAGTAACCATTTAATAGAAATGATATATTAATTATTTCCTAATCAAGTTGATACTCAGTTGATCGGTGTCATCAACTCAGTAATGAGTTTAAATAATAATATAAATATATAATTGATGAAGATAATAAATTGTACTTATTAAAATAAAAAATAAAAAATAAAATTTTGGTTGAGCAGTAAATATAAGATTTTACTAATCTAATTTGCGTGAATTTAATCACTATATGCATATTTTTATTAGTTTTTGTTAAAAAAATTTTAAATACCCTCAAATAATACAACTTAATTTATTTACAAAAGAATAATAATTTTCCTAATTGAATTAGTGTTTAATTAACTCATGACACCAATCCAGTTAAGAAGTTAAATAATAGTATAAATACGTTAATTTACTAGATTTTTTTGGTTACAAATTTTGAAATTTGAATAAAGACCTTTTAGCTATAAATTAATGATAAGGTTGCTTTTGAGGGTACACACTCACTCATGGACTGGATTCTCACAATGCCAAGGCAAACGAAGTTATCAGGTGAGGAGGCAGGAGTGTTTTCATAACCTTTTCTTCTATATTATGGTGCATTTGAAATCACAGAAATAAGGTTATTTTTTAGGGTAAAACCCCAAATCCAGTCGCCACTATCAACATGGCTAATGTTTATGCCACTATAGTGATTAAAGCTAATGAGAACCGGAGAGAATTTAGACCAATTGAGCAAATAAATATGGGGACGCGAATGGAAAATGTTCCAATATCAGGATCCAACATATTCATTGGATACAAGAAAAATAACATCAGAACCTGTGTGGTAATTCTCATCAAGGGGAGTACGAAGGAAATTCTTATTGGAATCAAAGGCAAGCCGCTGATTGCTTTTACCGAAGGGATACTTCCATCTGTAGTATTCTGGACTCAAGACAAACTGCTGGGGAAAGTATTTGCGGGCGATGAAATTCGGGTCAATTGGGAAATCACACCGTTACGGGACGACATAGTTGCAATACAAAGAGGACTCGGCAAATAGGGAAGCACCAAAAATGAGTCGAGCCAATTAAATTAACGTCGTAAATCTTTTTGTCATACTATTTGTGATTCTTACAGGGGCTGAGTGAAAAAGGATTAGGACACGAACAAATAAGCAAACCTCAAATCATCCATTGAAAGGATTATTTAATTCTCCACTAAGCTCAATCATGAAAAGAGAAACCACTAAAGAATTTATTTAATTCTCCTCTGAATCTATTTCCTTGACGCTGTACACCGCAGAAAAAATATTCTGGAGAATAAAGGGCGCCATCAAATGCAACATCATCAACAAAATGTTGGCAGTTTCTAAAACAAAAGCGTATAGATCAGGAAAACAAAGTTTTTTAGATTTATGCTGCTACTGCTGTAAAATGACTGCAATGCACGAGGGAACTGACTGCAAAAATACCTTCGGCTCGCCTCGACAACTAAACATCTAATTACCAATGAACGACTTCCCTACAGTTTGTTCATTTACCTGCTACCTAACGTTGCATCACGTTGAGGTATAAATTTCACCTTGTGATGGCAAGATTCAAATAGATTTAGGTATTTTGATTTGCAGATAAGAAAAAGGTGGATGGAAGTTATTGGCCAACATTACGTCCTCGGACCCTGGGGATACGCCTTAGTCCCACTGACCCCAACAAGCGAGCAGGCCAAGTTCGAGCTACTGGGGGAACAGCACGAAAAGCACGGCGCATCCCAAAGTCATCCTCTTCATATAGGTTATAGTCCATGAATCTACCACGCATGTGAACAGAAGAGTCTAGCCGAATAAAATCATCATCAAAAGGATTGCCAAAAGAGTCATCTGAATCAGATTCATCTCTGTAGATACGACCACGATAACCTGGCTCAATCACGTAATCACCCAAGACTAGTGCCCCTGGCGTTGATGACATAATTGTGCTGATCACATCATCTCTCTCTCTCTCATTTTCAAGCTTTTTCCATTTTTCTTCAAGTACAGGGTCCACCGCCCGAGGTCGTGCTAATGGGTGCTTTGTCCTAACATGTTTCTTGAGCTCCTTGTAGGTTCCAACAAAAGAGCACCTGTCTTGCATGCAGGCCCTTTTTTTCCGATTGAGATATTTCCGTACAGGTTCTACCACTGTCCAACCTTTCACTTGACCACGACAAAGCGGGCATAGAAGCTCTGGTACTTCCATCTTTTCAGAGGGTTGTCCCACACTTGCATTATCCACCGACCCATTGTCAGCTGAAGTCACCTTAGTGTATGCCTTCTTGTATTGCTCAAGACAATTGGAAAAGCGACGGCTAGTAGCACACATGTAAGGGCGGCAACCCTTATCATAAGAGGAACAAAGGAGGAGAACAGCATTGTGAGGGAACTCCAGACAAACTGAACATTTTGCAGCTTCCCAATCTTTCTTCTCTGAATCTTTGGAACACTTCTTCTTTTGGGAGCCTTTGCCAGCCTTCTTAGGACAAGATGGCAATAGGTGAGGATTCACACTTTTATGGCAAGAGTCAGACTTTCGCACTTTGCTAACTTTGGCCATTTGCAATTCTAACCTAAAGCAGAGGAGAGATAGGAAAAGATCAATATCATTAATTATTGTGTAACAAATACAAGATTAATATATGCCTATCACTTTATATAAAATTCAGAACAATGTAATCACATATTTCATATTTTCTGATGAGCGAGTCTATTAAAATTTTCATGCCACAGAACAAGAGATTGCAGGCTAAACCGAAGTGCAGTCCATGCTTTTAATGCTTGGTATAGACCTCAAAATGAGTAGAATAACAATAACAATGCTCTTTGTTTTGGGTGCAAAATAGGAATAAAGCCTAGGACAACAAAGTAGCTATGTCACCAGGGAAAGAGAGTTAATTGTTAGAATGGGTGCGTATTCTTGGGAAAAAAGAACCTACGAAAGAACAGAACCCAATGCCAACAAATTAAAATATATATATCAAGCAATATTAATGGACCTATTGAGTAATTAAACAATGAAGCTGAACTACTGTCCAAGCATTCATGTTATTTCCTCAAAAGATGAGATATGATTGTTGATAATACTATCACTGACAATTTCAAAAAGACACTCAAAACAATTTAATAGAAGGGCTGATTTATTTGTGTGAATCAATTAACTTCTCTATATGTTCTATGTGACAGATTGAATAATCACAAAATGTAGGCAAGCATACAAAAGAGCCAGAACAGGAGTTTATATATTACAACAAAGAACATTCTGTGCATGTCTCAAAGCCAAAAAAAAAAAAAACCTAGTTGACATGAAAGGAGTAATGCAGTGCCAAACAAAATATGAAAGTGGGACAAAGGTTTAAATCCATCACCATTTCCCTTTCTTTATTAATTATTCATTTAGCACTTTTACCTAGCCCTACACATCACGCTATTCTAACCTAACCTCATAGCATGTATTGGATAGCATCCACCAGATCAAGAAAAGGTCCAACCGTTTGAAGCCTTGACCTCTTGGTGATATTCAATTAAGATCACCAAAAAATTGGTGGATACAAGTACATATTTAATCTGCATTGCACCTTTTATAAATAATCTAGAAACCAAAATCAAAACTATATAAAAAAAACTTTTCCTTCTAAGTTACAAGTTTCAAGGACAAATATAGGCTTCAATGTAATGCCTAATTCAACTTAATATGAAGTTTGTATAACTTTAAGAAATTAAACAAAAAATGATTCCATGCACTTTAAAGAATAGTAGAAAGCCTGCTCAACAGGGTTAACAACTAAACATTTCTAACCAATAAAGTCAGACTGCAAAATTTGCCAATTCCTTTATTTTAGAGTGTTACCAGCCACAGGAGTAGAAAATAAGTGACTTTGAACCAAACTCTAAACTCTATAGAACTTGTCTCCAAAATAATTTATTGTTAAAAAAGCTTTAACAGCAAACCATTAAAAAGAGGTAAAGCACAAAAATATTATCCACCATGTTTTTAACAAAGTATCTCAACTTGTAACGGAAGATCAACAGTGTTCTTGAGATCTTAATTATTCTAATACTACCAATAATCCACGGCTTATGCAACAAGAAAGAAAAATGCTTTTGAAAAAATCACGAAGCATTCCAATACAAAAGGACTGGTCACTCACTAAAATCTATATAGTTGGAGACCAAGGAAAAGATGGAAATGAACTTTACAATAAGCAGCAGTTCCACCATCATATGGACTAGATAGCAAAGATTAAGAGCAGGAAAAAAAAAGGGTTGGGGGTGACTTGCTAAACATTGCAAAAATATTGAGAATATAGAACAAAATTGGCTTTACTTTTTACTGTTGAGTCATTATAACAAAAAAAAAGAATAAACTATTTAGCACCAGAAAATGGATGTTACCAATTCCCAGTGTAAATCTATACTTCGAAGTTGCACCATAACAGCAACAACTTGTTGAATCATTTCCCATTAGTAACCAGGGCCGAAAGCAAAATTGAAATATTAACAATATGTAATCAAAAATGGTTTTGCTTTTTACTGTTTGAGTATACATTATAAGAAACAAATAATAATGATAAACTATTTAGTATTTAGCATCAGAAAATAAAAGCCCCCAATTTAAAACTATTCCCTGAAGTTGAACTACAATACCAAGTCGTTTCACATTAATCCTTGAAAAGCTAAAGTATGCAACTCTTAAATTATTGAAGCAATAGTTCACTTTTCTAACTATGCTTCAATAACCATTAAAATTAACAAATGCTTTCTTCGCATCCAAAACTAATGGAATAGAATATTGGTGTTTAGTTAAAATCCCAATCACTAATTTGAATCATAAGCAAACAAAGAAACTTGCAGAATTATTCAAAACTTAGAAAAGAAAAGTCCCGATGAAGCAACAGATAAACACTAACATGTTACCATAAATACAATATATATATAGTCTAACTTCTAACCAGAGACAAAGTTAAAGTGAAAAAAAGAAGAGAGAGGGAAAGCAACCATTGTTGAAAGCCAGTTTAAAATTTGAAACATAAGGCGCAATCAGAATCTAATTTATCTGAACTCATCAATTTTCCTAAAATACAGGTATATGGACACATAAATATCCGATTAATCTAAATCAGGATAACGTTGATCGAAACATCGAATATCAAAATATAACATATTTCAAATTAAAATCCAAATTGATAATCAAATGAAATGAATGTCGGAGAGATCAACGGTAGAGATCGACCGGAATTCAAGATCTAGCGTACCTGTAAATGTGACCGTCGATCTGAAACCCTTTGAATACAAAAGAAGAGAAGAAACGAAAGAAAGAGGCTTCTGGCAGGAAGGAAAGAAGAGAAGATGTTAAAAATTGGGAGAAGGGGAAGAAGCCGATGTTCACGGAGGGGTGAGATAAACGTTTGCGTGGGAAAGTGGTGCTTTGCTTTTCCGTTTCCGCCGCTGCTACTGGCGGTGTGGAGAGGAGAGCGGAATAATAAATTTACGTCTTTACCCCTCTCTCTGTCCCTTTTTTCTTTTAATTTAAAAATCTCTGATCGGCTTCCCTGGCTTCTCAGACTGGATTCGAGAATTTATTGATTGAGATTTGAGAGTAGGCTTTTAAAAAGGGTAAACTTCACCAAACGCCATTGAACTTTGCTTAATTTTTATTTTTTGCCACTAAGCTTTTAAAATTTATAAAAATACCAATACTATTATTGCATTATTACAAAGAGGTCACTTCATCGTTTACCGTCGTTACTTAGGTAACGGGGTCTAACGTAACACATTAAATGTGCCATATGTTTAAAATATTTATTTCTTCTTTTTAATATTAAATTATTTAATTTTATTTATTTCTTTGTTTTCTTCTCCTTCTTCTTCAATCTTAGCAGAAACAACCAATCTTTTTTGCTACTTTCAATGCTGATGAGTAGGCTTGTAATGCTTTTGATTCACTTACAAAAGTCAAAACAACCCGAATTTTGAACCATTGTCTTCAATTTAACTCACGTTTAGATTTTGAGGATTTTTGTAGTTAGGCAAGCCAAAAAAAGATAGAGTTCAATTTAACCTCATAGAGACCAAAAAAGATCAAAACTTCATAAATACATCTCACTATTAGCATCTACAACAAAAAATTCAAGCTTATTTGTTTTCGACAATCAAACCCAAAGAACTTATCTTTTTTACTAACCTGCCCATGAAGATACCCGAATTGTAGCACCCACTACGAGGAAGTAAAACGCATACTAAAAGGACAAAAAGTAAACATTTGCCTTCAAAACTACCCAAGATCATTACAAAACCAGACCCTAATTTGGCTTTCAAATTTAAAAAAAAAAAGCAAAATAAAAATCACACAATAATATCTGTCCTATTCCTTCAATTTGAAGATAACAATACCAAAAGTAAAAAAAAATAAACGAAAAAATCCCCAAAAAAATCAAAAGGAAAAAGATGAAGAATATGAAGAAAAATTTGTTGAAAATTGTTGAAAACGAAAGAAAAAGTTGAGGTGAAAGAGACATACCCGCGAAACTTTATAATGAATTTCTTTTTCCCTTCCTGAGTATTGAAATGCTAGATTTACTCCCTCCTAAAAATCAAAATAGGTGAAAGGAAGAAGAGAAGGAAAAGAGAGGGAAAAATTAAAAGGAAAAAGAAAGAAAATAATTTTTTTAACACGTGACACATTTAACGTGTTACGCCAGACACTATTACCTAAGTAACGGCACTAAACAATGGATTGGTACAATAACACTAGTGGTATCTCTCAGAAAATAAAAATTAAGCGAAATGGTATTCGGTGTAGTTTACCCTTTTAAAAGTTCTTTTAATGGGTCGTGCGAGACTCAATTAATTATTGAATTGATACTAAGATTGGTATTATAAACTAGTTGTAGGGTAGGTGAAAGGGGGGTAAAATACCAAAAAAATTATTTTTTTTAAATTTATCGAAATAGTGCTTACGTGGATGCTATTTGTGTCCATGTCAGCAAAGCGCATTGATGTGGACGTGATTTGCTGACACGTGTCCTGACTTCGCGCTGATGTGGACGCGATTTAGGGGAAAATGGTCCATTCCGATAAATAATAAAATACTGTGCTCATTTCGGTAAATTTTAAAAAAAATAACTTTTTTTGGTATTTTACTCGAAAGGGAGAACTTTTTAAATGGTAGAAAATTAATAAAAAATTGTTTTTTATATGAGAGATAAAAGAATAATTTGATAATTAAGAGAGTGCCCGTTGATAAATTTTTATTTAACTTTATATAAGATTAAAATATTAAATACTTTCATTTTTCATTTTTATTTTATAAATTTGAGTTTTCTTATCCTTTTCTTATTTTTTATAATTTTAATAAATAAAAGAGATAGGGATTACTTTAGTTTTAAAAAAAAGAAAAGTAATAGATAAATTTAAATTAATAATCCAAAGAATATGTTTAGAATAATATAATACTAAATAAATCAAATAAGAAGAACATGTTAAAAAACTCATAAAAGTTCATAATCATGTAACAACGTTTATAATTACTACGTTATCACACATTTAGGATGTGAGTGAAAATAGAATTACATAATAAAAATATTTATATAAACTTGATATAAATAATAAATGGGATTTTAGTTGAATGATAAAGTATAAATATTGAAAATTATAAAAGTTTGGATTCAGACCTTATTATATGTGTAGTATACTTTGCTATTTTTCTATGTAAAAGATATAAAATGACAAAAAACACCTTCAAAGTAATATGATTTATTTTGTAAAGCAAATGTATTTTTGTCATTACCCAAACTGAGTTTGTGCTCGGCTGACTCATGACACCATCTCAATCAAAAGTTTAATATATAGTATAGATAAAGAAAATCAGTATATAATATAAACAAAAAAAAATTATGAAAATATGAAAACTTAAATCAATAAACTTATTAAATATATAATGACTGCATTGTGTCACGGGGTTAGATCTTTCGTCTCGCGATCCGTTCGGCCTTAGGCTATCCGTTCGTCCAAACTCGCCTAAGTCAGCCATTACTCAAGTGAAGATTCCTTAAGAACTCCTCCAAGGCACCAAATTAAAGAGCGGAAGCGATTTATACCAAAAGAAGCTACAAAGAACAACAGAAAGAGCGCACACAAAGTATTTGAGTAAATGCTCTCAATATTCTCTTATTCACGAAGAATAATGAAACAACGAATAGAGTGAGTACAAATGAGAGGGAGGCACTCTATTTATAGTTGAGCTCCCCTAAAACCGACGGTCAAGATACGTTTACATCGACGGACGAGATTAACCATATCTATTGATTTTAGGGGTTTACAAGATATGTCATATCAAATCTAATCTAATGTTTACAAGATATGATTCCCTCAATATTCTAAGATTAGTTACCAAATTAGCCTAAGTTGTCATATCTTAATTATCGGGCCAACCAGGTTTCAATCTGACAGGCTTCTCCAACAGCTTTTTGAAACGGACCAGTTCTTGAGGGCCAAATGATCCCCATCTAAACAATAGACCTCCATTGGATGCATTTGGCGCCATGGTCACGGGCTTTGAACTGCGTCCCGTGACAATTGCAGGTACATGTTTAATTATTTTTATTTAATTAATTATATATATTCATTTAATTTATATAAGTACTTATTACTTAAAATTATACTTTTTTTAGGAAAAAAAGAAGAAATCTATTAATGAGAAAAAGAATTCAAACAACAACCAAATTGAGGATGCAGACAAACTCAACGCGGACCTATAATTACAATAGTTTAAATTACAATGAAAATATAATTTAATATGAGTATTAATTGTAATTAAATATTTTATTGTACTTTTCCTAATTCAATTTTTATTAGTTTTAAAATAGTATCAAAAATATTTCTAATTTCAAGTAATAAATATTTTAAAATAATAAGATATTATTTATCAATAATTTTGAATAGTTTTAAGTACAATAAAAGTGTAATTCTATCACACCCTGAAATGTCAAAGTTAAGTCGGAAAGGTGAATTTGAAGATTAATTTGAAATGCTTACAAATTAAGCGAGTTCTAATGGAAATAAGAGAAAGTGGCGGAATAGTTGTGAAAATGTTAGATCTCAACCTTGGTTTTGTTGAGTTTTAACTAAGAGCATTTTAGTGGGAGACATGATGATTATGGACGTATATACTTGGCGGTTGAGTTTGGGATAGGTGAAGAAATGTGTGAGATGTTATTCTTCGTGTAGTTTTCTTCATTTTTTAGTTCTTTTTTTTATCTTTTTCACTAGTCTAGATTGAAAAAGAGAAAGATTAAGAAGCAGTTTGCATGGGTGAAGGTAGCTAAAGTTTATGTATAAGTAACTGAGGATTTATTAAGCTAATAAGCTTATTAACCTTACTGTGTTACAGCTTTAAGTAAAGGAAAGAAGATTGAGGATTTTAGTTGTTTATCGATTCTGTTTTGTATGGGATTAAGTTGTGGATAATCATTTTAATGGCCTCTACATGCAATCAAATTATAGTTTTTATGATGATGAAATATATTCATTGAAGATTCTGAATTAGTTGTTATGTTTTGTAAGTTGTTGAAGGCTCGGGTAGCAAAGGAAAAAGCTAAGTAGAAGGTTTTGGCCTCAACTCCCAGGTGATTTCCAATACTCAAGTCTTAAATAGATGTTTACATTTTGGAATTGTTGTTTGGGTCTGTAACTTCTATCCTAGATGATGAATTCTCTGGTTGGATGATGATGTATCGAGATGCAAACTGTGTGTAGTCCTGAAAGTGTATGGTTGGTTATCAGTCTATCTATAAGGTATAAATGAGATGTTTAATGTGATGTCTATTGGTTATGTTGGTTAAGTGTTGAGTAAATGATGCGTCATCCTATGGATGAATGTTGTGCAACAATGTAATACTCTATAGCTGAATATTGATGTATCGTGAGGACTGTTGTGTTGATGTTGAAATGCATGCAACATTGGCATATTGTGTGTCGTGCATGAACAATAGTGTTGATAGAACACCTGTGTATGAAATGCTTGTGCATTAGATGCAGTGTGCGGAGAGTTATTTTGGCATATAAAAGATGAAGAAATGTCACGTTGTGCACTCTGTGCCATGTGTTATCTAGCTTTGTGGAGGTTCGGGCGGATAGTACGAAGAATGTATATGCATGATTTTCGGCTTTGTGGAGGTTCGGTTGGATTGTACGAAGATATATACACAAATGAATATGATAACCCAACATAGCTTCTATGAATGTTTGAGACTCTACAGAATCTAAGACTTTGAGCCTCATATGTGTAAGCAAAGTCCATGGCCAAGGCATATGAAAGTTATGAAAGATATGGAAGCCCACCAGAACTATCTTATATGTGGAAGTGCATTAGGACTATCTTATAAGTATAATTCTACAACAAAGGGATCCACTTGCATGAGTCTGCCAAGAACTTTGTTCTCTTGTAATCTATCACCACGTGCAAGCTATATGTTTATGTGAATCCATAAATAAAAGATATGACAGTCTAACATGACTATTTCATATGTATAATTCCGCAAATAGGGGATTCACTTTTAAGAATCTGCCAACATGATAATTGTTGCTAAAAGTGGACCACTATGAATGGGAAATTTGTTGTTGTGAAACAGAGGCAGGACTCAATGATCCGCTAAAGTTGTCAGTTTGATTACGATTTGTTGACCTTCTTATCAATTCGAAATGAGGGTTTTCCTTATGCATCCACTGCCATGTTTCGTAAAGCATGAAACCACAAACTTGGGTCTGAAACAAGAATCCATGAGGATCGTAATATAAATCTGAGTTTGGCAGAACTACCTATTAAAAACAGTTCGCAACTGGAACTATCCTCTAAGATTTGCCTTATTTGAATTATCTATATTTATTTGAGGCAAAGGCTAATATTAGAGTCATCTAAGGGCTTTCTTTCATAAGTATGTAAGTAACAATATGCAAAGATTTCCTCTCAAGGAAATAGTTACATATATAAGACCGCACATGCAACTAATGAGGATAATGTACTGAGTACAAATGAGCTAAATCATGTGAAGTAAATACCACGCCAAGGAGATTGGCAAACCGTCCTAGTATAAACAATCAGACATTAATTCTAAATCAATAAGTGTCAGCTTATTAGCATTCTTTTAATACAAGGTATGAATAACTCACTAAGTTCATTTGAACTTACGTTTGTAACATTATGTATTGTAGGTAATAAGGGAACTCAATAGTTCGTTGAGGGACCAAACCAGACCAGAATTCGTCGTATCCGGACAGTTGTGCTTCCTAGTCATAATATGTATACAGCGGGACAACCTAGAGACGGAGTCTTATTTATAATTAGTTTTGATAAATATATTGTTTTCAAACTAAGCTAATATTTGATATATTTAAACTACTTTGTAAAATATTTGGTATCTTAAATTAAGATTGCATAATAGAAATAAAATATTTTCTGAAATTTATTTTTTAAAAATTGAGTAATATTTAAATATAAAATATAAATATTATAAATTTACCTCATCATCAATTAGTGCCATTTTTCATTCAATTATGACTAAATTTTGGTAAGTTCATGGTATAAAACTCAAATTTAATCTAAAACGCCATAGTAGCCACCCGCTCAATCTATCATCCATTTATAATAAAAGCCATGGTTAATCATATTTATACGTAACAACCAAAACTGTAAAACCATGTCTGCAATTAAGTTAAATCAATAACTCATCCTTATACTAAGCAAATGTGCCAAAAACAATTATTAAGAATAAATCAAAGTCTTAACAAGACAAAGTTAAAGAAATAAAAGTCATTACAAAAGAAAATTAACCCCAATTAACCACCGTGAGAATGGTAGGCTTACCTAGCTTTTCACGTCTTCCCATGGTTTCAGTCCCAAAATCTTTATATATATATACATACATATATATATTATTCAATCACTAAATATTTATAAGATTAAAAACAAGTTTATTAAAAGAAAATAGAAACACAATGGATAATAGCCGTGTGCAACCATGCCAATTGTGTTAGCAATATCCTTTAAAAATAACTCAAGATAATTTTCTTTATCCAACAAGCCAAAATCTCAATAAGATGTCTAAGGTCCAATCTACGTGAGCAACCAAACTTTGGGACAGCCGCAAGCCGTGGATAATGCAATAAGCGACAACAACAACTCTGGAACCAAGCAGCTAGTATGCGACTATTGTGTGAGAGAGCAGCGGTGCACTGGTGGCTGCTGAGTTGAGGCATGATGCAGACGAGGCAGGTGCAGGCTGGAGAAAAGACCTGGTGCAACCTATATTGTGCTAGTTGCTGGCTGCTATATATGGTTACGTGAGAGCAAGGACGTGAGCTATAGAGGAAGGGAGAATTGACGATGGTGGGCGGTGGCGATGGCGATGGCGATAGCAGACCGCAAGGAGCTGACGGCACACAATAAGACCTTTTTTTCAGGACAAGACAAAGGCAACAGAGTATTGGAAAGAACACAGGTTGGCGGCAGAGAAAATGAAAAATGAAAATAGGGGGAACGCAAAATGGGAAAAGGACGTGATTTGGTGTTTTAAAAAGCTATGGCCAATTGGCCATTAAGCCCTTGGGCTTATTCCTTCTTAAAAACTCTCCTTTTCTCCCCTTCTGATTTAGTCCTAAGCCTTAAAAATTTTCAGTTTCCATTTTTTTGATTTGATCCTTGGTCCAATACATTATCCATTAACTTCTAAAATTTTAATAGAAATTATTAACTCCAAAAATAGATTTTCCGGTATTAGAACCACTTTACAATAATTAATTCCAGATGTACCTCATGGTATTTTATTATAACTTCGTAAAATCCAACACTAGAAATTTCAAAGCGTTAACTGTCTTCTGTTACCATTTTACACCAAAATATTATATCCATTAAAAAATTCTTGTCATAATAGACTCCCACATCATATGACCTCTAAAAAATTTTTTTTTTCTTTTACATTATTTCTTTCTTTATTATTATTTTCTATTTTCCTTTTTCTTTTCCTTTTCCTTTTTTTTTTCCTTTATAATGTCTAGCAATATCAACAATGCTCGAAATTGGTCCTCCTAAGTTCAAGAAGTTGGTGATTAATTTTACTTTTTTTAACTTCACTACCTACTTGCTCGACCTAGAAAGATCAAAAGTTATTTCATTGATCAATATCAATATTTTCAAAATTGGACTAGACCAGCAGGTTGAATTGGAACCAGTCGAGGTATTAATCCGAAGATAGAGTTGAATCGATTTGACTTGTGAATTGATACAACCAAGCAAAAAAAAACCAGTTGAATTGTTTTCTCTATTATTTAAATATTTTTATTTTTATGACTTTTTAATAATATTTGGGTCGTGACCTTTGCTATTATTTTAGATGTGTCTTGGCCCATCCTTGAAGACCGACCACTTCGAGCAACAAATCTTTGCAAATTAGATCAGACCAAATCAAGCGATTAGATCCCTTTATTATAAGAAGATTAGATTGAATTATTTGAAAATATTATCTTGGAGATCCTTAACTTATCTTGGACTTTATTAGGATATTCTCAATGTTGATTTTATTGCTACTTTGATGAGGTTTTAAAACTGTAATTGATAAAGCATTTTAGCAAGTCGAAAATTGTATATATTCAAAAGACTTAGGTTTTTTATTGAGAGTTTAGCATTTATCATGTTCATTAGGAATCCATTATTGTAAGTGCATTATTTAAGTATATAAGTGAGTCACTTGATTTACAAATTAAGTTTTTAGGGAAAAACTTAGTAGAGAGAGATCTAAATCTTAGGTGCAAAAGTGAAGTTGCTATATCAGTGTATATAGAACTTAAATCATTGTTCATATAAGGTTAAAGATAGTGGATTACATCCTGGGTATGGCCCCGTAGATGTAGGGAAATTGAATTGCATAAATAGTTATGTTGTGTTCTTTGTTGTTCTTTCGCAGTTACACTAGCAGTTATAATTCTTCCTTACATTGCTTACTATGTTCTTACAATTGTCGACTGATTCTTTATTTTGGTATTAGAGCAAGTCTTTTGACATACAAAAATGGTGTTCTTAGTGTCTATTGTTGCTTTAAATGGAAGGTTTGTCAATCATCATTCCCCTAATGTTGGATGGTTCCAATTACACTTACTGGAAGGCTAAGATAAATGTGTTGATCAAGTTTCCAGATGAAAAAAGCTTGGCGTGTTATTCTTATTGGTTGTGAGCCCCTTGAAACTGAAACATCTGAGGTGTAAACACCTAATTCATAATTGAATTGGACCATAAATGAAGGAGAAGTTGACATATGCTAACTCAAAGGCACTAAATGCAATCTTCTGTGGGGTGGATTGCTAGGAATTCAAAAGAATATCCAAGTGCACAACTGTTAAGGAGGCTTGGGATATTCTCAAGTTTGCCTATAAGATGAATATGCTAACCACTTAGTTTGAGACTCTTAAGATGCAGGAAAATGAAACCATAAGGGAGTTCTATGCAAAGCTATGTGATTTGTCCAATTAACTTTTGCCCTTAGAAATAAGTACTTCAATTTCAAACTCGTGAGGAAGGTTCTCATATTTTTTTCTAAGAGATTTGCCTTCAAAGTCACTTCCATTTAAGAGGTGAAAGACATACACAATATAAGAATCAATGAGCTAATTAGGCCACTACAGGCATTTGAGATTAATATGGATGAATCTAGAAGGAGTAGATCCAAATGTGATAAAAGTATAACTCTACAAATGAAAAATCCAATTACAATTAAAGGCACCACTACTATCGAAGAATTACAAGAGCAAATGACTTCACTTAGAATTTTAATAAAACTTTCAAGAAGCTATCAAGGAAGAATAAAAAGTTTGATGCAACCAAAAACTTTTCTAAGAACAAAGGAAAATGAGTTGTAACTAGTGAAGAATCCAATAAGGAGAAAAAGAATGTATCTAATGCCATGAATGTCATGGATTTGGTCATATGGGGTTGCATGTGCCAATAACCTAAAGGAAAAAAATCCTTTGTGTAACCTAGAGTGATAAAGCAGCTCCGATTTAGATGAGGAGCATGTGAGCAATTATACGGTATTTACTATTAGAGTTAATTCTCCTAAGGCTACTGAATTTGACACTGATAGTGATTTAGATGGTGAATCAAATGTTAGTTCCTGTTGGAAAAATGAGTAATGTTAAACTTGTTGATAAGAATGCTTGTCTGAAATGAGGAAAACCACAATTTGATCAAGCAGATGGAGATAAAATATTCTTTTCTAGATGATAGAACTGCTCGACTAGAGGCAATATAAAAGGATGTAGCTACTTAGTCTATGCTAGAAAAAAATCAATACTAGTGAGAAACTTGATGAAATACTTATTGTAGGAAGAATAAGTTTAGGAAATAGTGGCCTTGGGTATATTGCGAAAAAGTAAATGTTATTTTATAAACTTCTATAATTTTTGTCAATGCCACTAATAATACTAATCATGGTGAATGTTTTAAGAAGCCAATGTTGATTCATACTAACAAGAAAGTGAGCCAATATCACAAGATTGTGTGCCACTACTATGGAATGCTTAGACACATTAGACTAAGATGCTTTAAGATGTTAAGAGATATGAGGCTGAAGCAGGCAAACAAATTTTTAGATTTAGTTACTTGTAGCTAGCTTGCAAATAGAAGCAAAATTTTGTATGGAGAAGGAAGGTCAAAGATGCTTGTTGTTCGCTCATTAATTCCTGACCTTTACCAAAGTGGCACTATGCTTGTCAACATACTCTAACTCTTACCAGCTCAACGACATTGATGTTCTCTACAAAAAATGCTCCCATCGTTATGCACAAAATTGGTTGGTTTCAAGACATTGGCTTCAACAAATACTACCCATGTTTTTACTCGAGCTTGTTGATTTTTAATTTGTCACTAGTTAGAAGTGGACGCTCTTGGGATACCATGATACTGTTCGTTTGGGTAAAAGAATGACAATCCACTCTCCTTAAACCAAATCATGTATTGTGGATTCATATCAAAACAACAGTCTTGGACAGTGTAACAATTCAGTTTCCAGTTATGTTAGGAATTGCGGTCTCGGAACCTCGTTTTTGTAAATCGAATTCATAAATATTAAATAAAGATATGTATGAATTTAATTGAAATTTTGATAAGCAATTTAGCCAAAATTATAGTTAATTAATGCCCAGTGACTAAATTATAAAAGTCTAATCGCTATAGATTTTTAATTAATAAATGACTTGGGGACTTAAAATGCAAATATCTAAAGGGCCAAAATGGTTAATAAACCATTTTTAATAATGTGCTAGTGGACGGTAATGTGTGTGTTAATTAATTTAAGAAAATAAAGATTTATTAGTTAAAAAAACATGATTAATTAAGTAAACTAAGCTTAATTAATCATTAAGTCAGGTATACAAGCTAAAGTTAGTAGATGTTGTCATATTCTTCATCCATTTTTTTTCCATTTTCATCCCAAAGAAGGAGAAAACATAAAAAAATTATTTACCTTACAACCATAAATTGGTAAACAAATTTAAGTCCTTTTGTTGTAATTTTTGTAGATTTGAGGTCATGGAAACTTGATTTAGCTAGCTAGCCAATGTACCAATTTGTAAAATTATTAAAGTTTTAAAAAGTTGCCATTGTTGATTTCTTAAAGAACCAGGTGTGAAATTGATAGAAATTAAGCTTTATTTAAGAAAATGACTAAATAGTAAAGCTTAATTATTGATTTCGTACATTAGGGACCAAATTGAATAAAATAGAAAGTTTTCATGAAATTTGGTAAGAATAGAAAGTAGGAGTCCCCTAGTAAATATATGTAAAATTGAATTTCAATGTCAAGCTTTAAATTTTAATGTAAAATCAAAATCGGGTAATTAACCGAATTAACTGAACTTAATAATTAATAATACAAATTATTAACATTATCAATTTTTTTTACTTGTTTTAACCAAAAAAACAAGAACATATAAATTTCGGTTAATCGACCGAATTAACTAAAATATTTTGGTTTGGTTATTTTTTTTGAAAAATTTTTGGTTCTATTAACGATTAAAGGATTAAAAAGTTTGGTTTATTCGATTAATACTAGTTCGGTTCGGTTAACCGTTTGAACACTATTAGCACTGGGTGCCAAATTGGTGTGCTGGTTGAGATTCGTATATTTGTTCAAGTTCGAGTCATGTTAATAGGGGATATCATTTGTGAATCGGTTGAATGATATTTGAAAATGATTAAATATTATGAAGTTGTACTACATGTACTTATATACAATATATGATTATCAACAGTACGCAAAATACCATGCAAACTGGTTAAACGAGCCTAAAGGTCGATTTGGAAAGTTAGCAAATGATTTGATTCGATTTGGTAAGAAAATATGGTATGATCAAATGTTGCAAATTGAATAGTTGTGTGAATTACATTGGCAATGTAATGTTGGTATGAAATGCTCATATAGTTGACTAATTCAAGTAATATACAGGTGATTCATTTAAAGCATTGGTATAAATGTGGCATTAGCATATATAAATGTGTTGAATGAAATTTGATACATGATGTATTTGTACGGGTTTAAATTAGCACATATAAATTGTATACATTTGATTATAAACTAAGTTATATTGTTTTGAATCATGAAAATACCATTGAGCTTTCTTGCTTATCGTACGGTTTATTTTTCGTGCGTAGGTTTAGGTGCATCTCAAAGTCCCGAGCAACGAATCCATCATCCTGCCTGAAATCATCGATTCATCAATGTTTTTAAAGTCTCTTTTTGGTTCGTTATATGATATGTACCTAGGTGGAGTTAGTTTTGGTATAAAATGTGATACTGTGAATATTAGATGTTTAAATGGTAACTTGAAATGATCAAATAGGTTGAATCCTTGTCTTAAGAATTGGCACATAATGAAATTGCATCAAACGTAACCATTTTGGTAATCTAAGCATATGAATGAATCGGTGAATGTGGTAAAGGCTAAAAATGGTCATAAGTGTAAGATTTTGACATGTATCTTTGAATTCTAAATGCATGAATGATAATATATGTTAGAAATGATGTAATGTGAATAATACAATTGAGTTGAACTTGTATGTATATAATATGGAATTTGTTTTAGGTGAAATTTGTTGGTGTCAAAATGGTACCACTTAGAACCAGTATGTCAAGTCGCGAAGTCGGATAGTGGTCGTCACGACGAGACCAAGTTGCTCTGCCATGATGTGACATTGTGTATTGCTCATTGTGACGAGGCCTGCTCAGTATGTTGTGTCGTGATGAGGAGCCCCTTGACGTTGTGATGTTAACCCGATATTTTATAATCTTTACAATTTGGTCCTAATTTGATCTCGGGTTAGCTTTAGAGCTTTTATAAGCTCATATAAGATCCAAAAATGGCTATATATCATATTGTATGATTTTATTGGTTGAAGTTAATCGTTTAATAGAATAATCGAACATAGTGTGATCGTAGTTTCTCCAGTAACGAATGTGATACCTCGTAACTCGGACCCAACGATCGGGTCGGATAATGGGGTGTTACAGACAAGTTGTCTAGTGATAACAAAGTTGTGACTTATTTCCCACTCATGGATCCAATCTTGATGAACATTTGCTCAATTTGTATCCGGTTGACCCCTCTTATCAACACTTTGAACAGTGCTCAAGTCCTTTCACTACTTTAGAATTGGTTACCACATGCTAAATTGGAATGCCACTTGATCATTGTGTTGTCATTTGGTGATGTTAAAGTAGATAACGACCATGTATGCCTTAACTAAAGTATGGGCTTCCTTCAAAATTTCCCTCGGTAGCATGACTTGAACATCTTTCCTCGAATACGGTGTCCATTGAAACTACATTTCAAAATTCCAAGTTAACATTAAAGTAAATGATAATTAGGTATCAAAACCATAAACCTTTTAAATAAATAACTAAGCTATTAAGTTGTATTTTTTTTAATATTAATCGAGATTTGTGTTAAGTCCTAATGATACGTAGAGTGATCCAAGTCCACCCAAAATCTACAACAATTTTTTAAATGTATCATAAAATTTATAAAAGAATAAATCTTGAAAATTGTGCACATACCATATAAACTATTATTTTACCTATTTTGCACACAGAAAAGAGAATGGATGGGAGTGATTAACGCTATAAACGACATCCACATCCACACCTATATTTGAAGGAGGGTACAACAACCATTCAATTGCTTTGTAATCCAATTAATCAATTTTTTTAGAGCCCGATACATAAATGCCAAAATCATAGACCCCCAATTATAATTGTGAACACAAGCGAAGTCCTCTAGCAACGGAAGATACATCAATTGGCAACGACCACCCGACTTATCTGTCATCAATAGTCTACTAATGATGCATAGAATGTACACTCTAACGTACTGATCAAACTTCTCATTGCTCACATTGTTCGCCAGTCTATTCTCGACCAATGCATACAACTATGTAAACCTCGTTCAACCGCCCTTAATATGTCCGTCTTTATCTAAATATGGATAGATCTTGGCGGAATTGCCACATATGAAATTGAGCACAATTTTGCAAAGAAAAACCCACTTGCCTCTCGAGAAGAAATGGGACACATGCTCAATATTATTTGATTGAATAGTTGACCCAGGTCATTGTTTGATAAAAGCTTCAATTTTTATATTTTTTCACGAAAAATAAACATGAGATAACAAATCCAAATTGATAAACTATTCATACCAAATGGGTTATACCCATTGATAAGTTGTGAGGAGTTTAACTATAGATAGTCTCTTAACCATCCCATCAAATAAGTGAAAGAGTCATTAAACTATGAGACGCTACCTTGTCATAATGTGACGTGTTTCCAATGCCAATAAAAGGTAAACCATTCAATGGTATTTAACATGCATCCAAAAAAAAAGGCCAAATAAAATGTACCTTTTAGCTTGATCTTAGGCCCCGACTTACCCTCTATGGACAAACCTTATGACAAACCCTTCGAGGCATTGGAAAAATCAAATGTACAATGATTCGATAGATAAGATTTTTCCTTTCTTGAAACAATAAAACAAAATAGGTCTCTTTCTGTTTGAGAATTTTCGTTAAAAATATTCATTTATTATTCAATTATATGGTTGCTATATGATATGAGACCAAAAAAAGGAAATAAAAAGATAATTTTTGTATATCAATAGATAAAAGAAAGGTGTGGGAAAGAAGAATATTAATAGATATTTCAACCCATTGTTTTAAAATACCAAAAAAAAATTACATTGGCTCAGAAACCATAACACGAATTTGATCTTTTTATATCTATAAAAGAAATAATATTTTTTTCTTTTTTTTTCCTTTATTGTTTCTTTTTCGTTTCTATTCTACTTTTGGATCTAATAAAACCACGAATGAGGGCTTAAACTAAAAAATAATAAATGATTAGTTCATTCTTGATGGTCATTACTTTAACCTCTTCATTTTCAACTCCAGATCAAACTTGTTCATCTTGATGACAATTGACCCTTCAATTGGAAACCCATAATGAGGGAAACATGTTCCAATGTTACCGTCGCTTCGCTGCATGGGAAGTGAAAAATTAGTGTCTCTGGTCATTACCTCTCTACCTAGGTCGTGATCAATGGCGTTCGCAATGGACTCAAATGTATTGTAATGACCTTTAAAAACTTCGTTATTAATAAACGATCCCTAAGTCAAGAGTTTTGTTTGTTCGAAATCAGATACCCTAAGTTAATTTGAAGACGAAGGTTCCTTTCTTCAACCTACAATGTAGACAAACATATCTATTACTAACACTTGATTTTTCACAAATAAATGCCCTAAAAGCAAATAATATACACGACAATTAAAATAAAAAAAATACTAAAGTACTAATGTATATAAAAGAAGTACCATAATGACAACTACTCGTGCTATATGATTCTCTTCCTTTAACAAAGACATAATTTTGTTTAAAATATTGATTTCAAGGTGAAAATATAAAGGTTTGTTGATTGAGAAGTCGACAATGATCAGATTCAGGGTCAAGATGAATGCCTACAAGATTTAGGTTCAAGATGAATGACTACTTGTAGGCATGATACAATTTAAATCCTTAATGACTGAAGTCGACTTATATTTATAATAGAACTACACTCGACACCTATTACCGTTGAGTTTACCACATAAATAATTACGATGGCTTCTCTATAAATTGTGATAATTAATTTCATAATATCTTAACACCAACCGCCGTCAAGTTTAATTTTGCATTCATCACGAATAGGGTTTAAGGTCTAATGCATGATAAAATAATACAATAAACTAAACTCATTTGATGCAACGGATTAGTAATTATTACATAATGAATCTTTCAATTTCACTTATGTCAAAAGATTAGTGACATAAAATTAAAATTGAACTCGACACTAATTGATGTTGAGATAACCTTATAAAAATATAAAAGAGATATAACTTTTCCCTACCCATTTCAATATATAATATATAAAACTATTATAATTTAGTAAAAAACAACTATTTATCAAATAATTATGTTAATATAAATTAATTTACTTATCAAAGTTTTAATATAAATCATGTTATTATTTTTAAATGAAAGAGCCCAAGGCATCAAATATTTTAAATGCATGGGCTGTTTAATTTAAATAATAATAGTTAATTTATGATTAATGAAAGGATTTAAGTTAAAGATAGAGATGGAGATAATGGCAGTAGTTCTATAGAAAAAAAGAGCCATCTACGCATTACCTAGAAAGAAAAAAAGCAAGAGAACAAAACTATATAAATAAATTGTTTTATTATATTAAATAAATTATTATTTAATTATAAAAACAGAGTTTTGGTTTATTTAAAACACCAAAAATAAAATTTTAAAAATATATATATATATATTTTTGTTTAATTTGTTACAAAGGGCTGTTCTTAAACAGAAAAGAGAATTCAAAAGCTTTCTCTCTTCTCTCCATCTCCAAACAAAACCCTAAAAATTTGACATTTTATTAAGTTTTGCCTTTACCAAGCTTTATTTCTTCCTCTCTTTGGTCTCTCGCTTTAACTTTGTCGTGGGTTTTCTTCTTCTTTTTCGTCCCTTCTTTCACTGAACTTTTTCTCTCGTTTTCTATATTGTGTTCTTTTTGTCGTAATTATTCCCCTTTTTTTCCCGGAAAAAAAGAAACGCATTGTTTGGATTGGGAGACAGTTATTTTGATTAAACGGTTACGTTTTCAGGCGGTAGCTTGGAATCGTAGCGGCGGTTAAGTTTAGTACTCTTCCTTTTTTTTTCTTTCATCTGCCCTCTTCTCATTTGTTAGAATTTTCCCCCAATTTTTCTCGTTGCCCCTTTGTGTTCAATTCCTTGCAGTTGGGAAGTTGTAATCAAAATTCAATCTAGGGTTTTTAATTTTATCCCCAATTTATTGGTTTTTAGTATCATTTTCCCAAATTTAACTGGTTTGTGGTCTTTAACTGTTATTTTGGAAAGTTGTTTTTCCTTCGTTTTTGCCCAAGCTGTTGATTTTAAAAAAGGGACTGGAATTTTTCTATTATTTTATTGGGAAATACGAGGGTCGTTTCAGATTGGAAAATCAGTAATCTGCAAATCTATCATCCAATAGAAGATGGAAGGGTAGGGAGAGAGTGTTAATTATAAGGCTTCCTTATTGCCATTGCCATTGTTTTAAAATTTTGTTTCATTTGATCAAACAATTCCTTCTTTAACATTTGGTGAATGACCTGTTAAATTTAGAAACCCTGATTTTGCTGGGTTTAATTGACCAGGGATAGGGTTAAGAGTTGAGAGTTGAGAGTTTTGTGTGTAAAGAAAATCAATTTGGTGGGTTAGGGTTTGAAGAACGTTGAAGAAGTGGGTTCTTTTTTTATTTCATTTTGTTTTCTGATGGTCATATTCACTATCCCTTATGGAAAGAAGTGAGCCAGCATTAGTTCCAGAATGGTTGAGAAGTAATGGCACTGTTACTGGTGGTGGCAATTCGGCCCACAACTTTGCTTCCTCTTCTTCTCACTCAGGTACCTTTTCACCAACTTTTAAATGCCTATTGCATTTTTCATTTTATTTATACTTAATTACAGTGTTACTGCTGATTTGTATATCGTTAGAGATATGTTCTGTACGCCTACTTTTTATGCCCATTGTGTTTCTCATTGAATCATACTATTTTCTTATAGTTGTCATTGTAGGAATGTTCATGAATATATAATAACCATACACTTAATTGTTATATTAGATTCTTCTCTGGTGCATCATGGGAGACATAGAAACTTGAGGAATATAAGTGATTTTGATTCCCATCGACCGACACTTTTGGATCGGACATTTTCATTGAATTCACGGAGGAGTTCTAGTAATGGTTCTGCAAAGCATGCTTACAGTAGCTTTTGTAGGAGTCACCGCGATAGGGATCGAGAAAGGGATAAAGCAAGGTCAAACTTTGGGGACCATAGGGACCGAGCTTCTTCTGATGCTTTAGAAAGTATCTTAAGTGGTAGGGGTGAGATAGATACATTGCATCGTTCTCATTCTATGTTCTCTAGGAAACCGGGTGAGTCTTTGCCTCGAAGGATTGGTGTGGATGTGAGAGACAGTATTAACAGTAACCACAACAATGGCAATGGTCTGTTATCTGGGGTTACCCTTGGGGGTAGCATCCACAAGGCTGTGTTTGAGAAAGATTTTCCCTCACTTGGAACTGAAGATAGGCAGGTGGTGCCTGAGATAACTAGGGTGTCGTCTCCTGGTTTGAGCTCAGCTTCTCAAAATTTGCTTGTGAGTAGTTCAGCACTTATCAGTGGAGAAGGGTGGACCTCAGCTTTGGCAGAAGCTCCCAGCACGGTTGGAAGTAGTAACACAGGTTCCTTGGCTGCTCTCCTAACTGTTTCCCCCTCAAGTTCTGGGACTTCAATGGGCACATCTGGCCTTAATATGGCTGAAGCACTAGTGCTAGCTCCTTCACGATCCCAAGCTGCTCCTCAGGTAACTGGTTCAGTCACTAAGTTCTTAATATATTACTTATGTGATCTAATTACAAGTTTTTTTTAAAATTTCATACAGTTATCTGTCAAGACTCAAAGACGCGAGGAACTGGCTATTAAGCAATCAAAGCAGCTAATACCAGTGACACCTTCTATGCCTAAGTGCTCGGTAAGCCTCCCCCACCGCTGTTCTTTAAGTTGTTGTGCTTCCTCCCTCCCTAGCCTTTTTTTATACGTTTCAACTTCTTTTATGAAGAGTACTATTCAGACATTTTTCTTGTTTTATCTGATAGAAAAAGTTAGTTGATTTAGTTCCATTGTGCTCTGAATTTCTTAAAGCTACAGTTGGTGATAATCTTCTTCGGCATTTATGATTATGTATAATCTTGAAGGTCACAATGTATTGCCGATATATGATTGCCTTAAGTTGCTAATTTTAATTTAGTTTAGATATGAATTACATTAGTTGTGTCTTTATAGCGTGCTAAGACTGTTGATCATCTTCCTCAATCATAATTGAGAGACAAGAATGATATTTGGAAAGAAATTCATTAGGTCTCAAGCCTTTTGTTTTTCAGTATCATCAGATACATAGAGTCAACTGATGAACTAGAAAACTTTCAAGGAGTCTACTAACTATTTTTTTGACAGAAGAAATTAGAAAGGCTCATGGTTATTTCTTCTTTCTCTTTCCACCTTGCATTTCTTTATTGGGTTTTAAGTTCCTGAGGACTTCTCTTTGTCATGCGACTTTCCTCATGTATAGTTCTGATCAAATTATAATTAATCTTGCACTTTTTTATGAGATTTTCAAATGCCAAGATAAACTGGAGTTAGCTAGTTTGCTCTCTGCTCATGAAGTGTTTCAGAAGTTGCTCTATCTGTTTATTACCTGTCTATTGCGTGGATAAATAACCATTTATTAAGTACTTAGAAAGTTCCTTCCTCGTAATAGGTCAACTTTTTGTTACAGGTTCTCAATTCAGTTGATAAATCAAAAGGCAAACCTGCTGCCAGAATAAGTGAGATAAATACAGCTGTCAAGAGTGTGCAGCAGCAACCTTCTTTGATTCATCACAGTAATCAATCTCCTCATAGTGGACATGTCAAGCCTGATGCGCCAAAGACATCTGGGAAGCTTTTGGTTCTCAAACCAGGATGGGAGAATGGCGTTTCATCCCCTACTCAAAAAGATGTTGCTAGTCCACCAGCAAGTGCTAACAGCAGAGTTGCAATTAGCCAACATGCTGGTGGTCCTGCAAGAAATTCGAACAACCCAAAGCTTTCTTCTGTGGAACGTAAGGTTGCTGCCTTGAATCCAGTAGCTGGGTTCACTGTGGAAAAGAAACCTTCTTTGGCCCAAACCCAGAGCCGAAATGATTTTTTCAATCTACTGAAGAAGAAGACCTCGACAAAAACTTCTGCAGACCACTCAGATTCACTCCCTCATATTTCATCCACCACCACAGAGAAATCTGAAGTTACGAAGGAAGTAGTCACTGGCTCGTCAGCTGCTCATGCTAATGAGAATGGTACTGCTGCTACTAGCAATGGTGACACCTGTCAAGAGGCTAAAAAATTTGATAATGATGGTGAAAAGAATATGAGCTCCATTGATATGGTTTATCCAGATGAGGAAGAGGCAGCATTTCTTCGTTCTCTTGGCTGGGAAGAAAACTCTGGTGATGATGAAGGCCTTACAGAAGAAGAGATCAATGCTTTTTACCAGGAGGTAAGCTACATTTCTCTTTTTCTCATTCTCTCTGTAGTTTCCCTTTACTCATGTAACAGATTTATTTCGTAAGTTTCCACTTCTCATTGATGTTATTCTATGACTTAATTTCTAGTATTAGTGTTTATAATGAACTGTTGGATGCTAAACATGATAAAGAAATGTGTTCTTGATAGCCATTGGACAAGTATAGAGGTTTGGTGTTCTTGTGCTTTTTCCTTAGTTATTCAGTATCTCTATCTCATTGTCTAGAAGCAGAACATTTAATTTACAAAATGATGTGAAAATAAGAATTCTTATGAGAATTTTTTGCATATGATTTTACTTATTCTGTGTATTCATTTGGCATTGCAGTACATGAAACTGAGGCCAACTCTGAAACTGTGCCGTGGCATGCAGCCAAAGGTGGCTCAATCTTTTGCAACTAATTTGGATGGAGCTTCTTCTGAAGTGAGCTCCTCTGACTCCGAATCGGAAGCTTGACTTTCTCTGTCCCTACATAGTAAATCCAAAGAAGTTCCCTTTTTTTCTTTTTTAATTTTTTTATGGCAGATGATTAGGCTTTTTATTGGGCTCCTGTTTGAAAGAAAGCTGATGATTTGGGGGGTGGGTTTTGGTTTGATGGCTTCCAGATAATGCAATAATTAAGTCCTCCTACCCGTCTATAACTGAGAATTCTATAGGTTCGGAAGGATTGATGGGGGGACTATTTTGATTGCGGTTGAAAGATGCTAGAAATTTGCATCTTTAGGAGATTTTTTTTTTCCTTTTACAAGAAATAGCTTATTGGTGTTTTTGGTCAATTTTACCGAAAGGAAGGAAATCAAAAGTTCCATTTTTTTTTTCACTATATATGTTTTTGTAGTACATTTTTTAGCCTAGCAATAATACGTGTTCATATTAGCATGAAATTTGTCTCACTATTCCATTTCGCTTTCAACTCTATACTTGTCTGCCTCATTTTCATTTCGTTACTTTGGACCACTCTTATGTAGAATATCTTATGGGTCCGTTAGATTAGAGGAAGATTATTATCTCAGATTTTAAAAGGAAAAAAAAAACAATCCGTTAGATTAGAGCAAGAAATAACCTAAGCCTTTAAAAGAAAAAAAAATAGGGAAACCGGGATTTTCCGATTGTGGCTTTTCTTTATCATTAGACATCATATTTGAATTGTTTTTATACAATGTCTAAAATTATCTATAATTTCTTCTCAACTTTTAAATAAAAGAATAATATACTTCAGCGCATTTAAATTTACTGCATTGACAATAATACTTTTTTTTAATATTTTTAAAGTATAAACTATAGTCATTTAGATGGTTTGTTGTGTTAAATTTCTTTTTGTTTTCTTTCAATTTTCAACTACCATTTCTTTTTTCAAATTTCTTCAATCTAGAATGCATGAGCCAAATTGGAGTCCAACCTCCACCTCTGCCGCTTCGTCTTCGTCTTACGGGGACGATTTTGGTGCGACGGCGGGGGCGTCTTCTTCTGGTGTTCACGAGGAAGAGGAGGACCGAGATCGGGATTACCCGCCACATCATCGTTTCCAATTCCATAGTCCCAAGCTTGAGAATCACCGCATTGGTGGCTTTCTTTCTTACGAAGATAACTCACCTGCTTTTAATGATAATTCACCATCGGTGATTAAGATGGACACGTGGTCTTGCATCATTGTTGTTTTCACTTTTTGTTTTTTCTGTTCTTATGAATCTTCTTTTTTACAGCAAATAAAAGTTAAGCTTTTTTGTTTTGATGCTGATTTTTGTTTGGTATCGTGATATCTTGCTTCATTTATTATTTAATTTTATAAATAATAGACTTATTAATTAAAAATATGAATTAAAAATATAAAAAATTTAAAAATATAAAAAAAAAGCTTGAAATAACTAGAAGAGGAATTGAACTTGGACTCAATAATGAAAATACTATTATCTAACCATCTAATCAAAGGAGCTGATATATTAAGAACATTAATTAAAAATAATAATAAAGCTTGAAACAACATGAAATAAAAAAATGCAAATATAAATAGAAGAGGAATTAAACTCAAGACTTATAAAACTACTAACATTTAACTATCTAACCAAAAAAATTTATGTGTTAAAAAAAGCCAAAAAGTGCACCTTGTAGATGCGCTTTTAACTGAAAATGCATCCAACAAGACACATTTTTTATTTCTCTCTCTGAAATCAATATATTTTCTTAAATATCACAAAAATTAGCCCAAAACCCTAGTTTTTTTTTAAAATGACATATTCCTAAAATTTGGCCCTATAAAAATATCGAACTCATTATTAAATATCCAACTTGAGTATAGAAATGTCTTTGGATTCTTCGATCATTGTCACCTTGACAACGAACCATTCTAGCAACGACCATAGAACCTTCCACACAAATTTTACCTCGGAGAATTGTTCACTAAGACAAAAGGCCTCATTTGAGATATCACAGATACAAGCATAGATTTCAGAAATTGTTTCTTCCTCATTCATCTTCAAATTCTCAAACTTGGTGGTCAGAATCTATAATTTTGAGTTCCTTATGGCAGTATTTCCCTCATGTTGATTCTAAAGAATTGTTCCATATCGACACCATTGGAATTAACATTTAACGCCTTAAAATTTCCAAATGTCACTCTCCTTTCTTCAATAGTATATTGCGTCTTTCCTTTTGGTTGTATAGTTCTATCGGTGCTAGTAATAGTTGGTTGAGTCCAATCTTTTTCAACAGCCTCCCAAGCAACAGCATCAACTGACATGATAAATGTTTTCATACGGACTTTCCAGTAGGCGTAACTTGATGAACCTACCAATAGCGGAGCACGCGACATCAAACTTCCTTCTTTCATTGGTTCCATATCTGTAAATATTTCACCAAATCATCTTCAAACACTTTATGAAACCAAGCTCTAATACCAAATGAAAAAGACTGAGTAAACAAGAATGGAATAGTCAACCATTTTAAAAGAAGTAAAAAACGTATAATAGAACAAGAATGATGAATACAAAGAAAACAGGGGCACTAGGGAGAAAGAAATGTCAACAACCAAACTCTGTTAACGCAGTTCAAACACAGCTGTCCTACATCTGCAGAGTCTTACTCAGAGTGTAATATTATTTGATAAATCTAATCAACTGACCCTACTGGATAGAGCCCAAAAAACTCCTTAACAAACAGAATTTACGCAGCCCCAATAGAGTGTCGGATTACAAACTATTACACTTTCAATATCACCTATCCACAATTATACCAGCTCAATGCAACACAAGTATAACTCAACATAATAGATCTACAGAAAAGCTAGAAATAAATAAACAAATGCTTCTCACAGAATGATCCAATCTTCCAGCGTGCAAGTCGCCCTTCACCACGGTACTTTACCAACTATAAATAAGAGTAATCAGCAAGGAATAATATCTTGATAAGCCCTTTGAAACAGTCGATAAGTCTTCTGAAGCAATCCTCCAAATTAACTAATAATAAATGGGGGTTGAGCAACAATCCATATCCGATTATACTAGCTCATGGTCAACCATCATCCATTCGATCAATAAGATAGAAAAAAAAAAAACAAAGCTTCACATATCCAAATAACCGACTGATGTCGCTCATGGTCACGTTTTGTAAAAGATGCCGAAACAACTGTTTGACTGGAGCACGACCTTAACCAATAACCCATTCAAACAGCTCATAGAACAGAGGCAGGTAATAGCAGGTTCCAAAGTTTGTTCGAACAAGATATGGAGCAATCAAATGTTCCAATAAATGTAAAAAAAAACTCTAAGAATTTAATATATAATGTGACGATGAACGTTACATTTATATGCTTTTTGTCACAGAATAAATGTTCCAACAAATGTAAAAAAAAAAACTCCAAGAATTAAAGATAATGTGACGATGAACATTATATTTATATGCTTTTTGTCACAGAATGTATATGGATGAATTTCTTGTTACTGAATGGCATTTTTCTAGTTGAGAAAATCCCACTTTTGAAAGAAGAATATTGTTGGATTGGATGGAAAAGATAATCCAATGATGAAGTTTCATATATAATTGATACACCGTAGTTTGATATGCACATTTGTTGTTCTTTCACACACATTTTAGCATGTTTTAAATGGAATTGAGTCATTTTAATGTCAACTTATGTTTTTAAGTGTTTAATTAGTTTAAGTGTGTTTTTGAGTTGATTTAAATGTTTTTCATTTTATTTTGTGTCTTTGATAGTTTTTGACGTTTAAACAAAATTATGTAAGTTGTATAGTACAATCACTTCGGTATGATCCTCGAAATATTTCCGTATTTTGTTGTAAAAAAAACTATATTACAATTTGACTTGTACACTTGCAGGAAAACCTCGCTTTATTTTCATATCTATTATTTTGCTTATTTTAGCGTTCGCACACCAGTGGTCAGGTTGTTGACACCATTGTTGGGGATTGTAACAGTGTAAATGTGTTGTTAAGTTAATTTTAAAAAACAATTTAGTTGAAAGACAAGTGAATTAGATAATGTTTTTATTTCATTGTATCAGTATTTCCTTTTTATGTTTTTGCTTTTATTTACCTTGTTGAGAATTTAACTTAATCATTTATAATAATGGATATAGGTGGTCAAGTGAGCAATATGATTATGACGAGTAGTCGAGTTCGACAAATGGAACTTCGACAATCAATTGGAGCTACGATGATTATTATGGGGAACATGAATATTCACACGAATATTCTTGTGATCAATATGGTTGCCAAAAATATGGATCTAAAATTTTGTCCAAGTCCGACCATATTTGTAAATTGCTAACTCAAGCTTATTTTAAGCTCGCTCATATTATTTTTTCAAATTTTAAAAATATATTTACATTTTTTTTAATTTAATACTTGATAATTTTATATATTTTTATTTATTAAAATTTCATATCTAGTTAACTTAGCACTTTTTTATGTTTAAATTATAGTAGTATTCTATATTACTATAAATTTGGTTTTTATATGTTATAAATTATATAATATATAAAAATAACATTATACAAACTTAAATAACGGGTTGGGTTGAGCCCAATCCATATTTTAAATAGACCTAATATTTTTTGCACAAACCCTCTCAAATTTCAGACGGGCCTTCAAGTTTGGGTGAATAGTCCAACTCATGAACAAATCTAACTTGGAGCCCCTTAATTACACTATTCAATTCTTAGGGGAGGGTGAGAGTTGGACTAATTACATTGACAATTACACTCAAATCCAATTACCCCATAGATTTTCAAACACACATTCATGAATTAAGTTTAATATGTTGTTTTTATACAATAATAATATTTTAATTTTTGGGTATATATATTTTATTTTTAAAATATTATTCAAGGGGTCAATTCCTTCAAGAGAAGTTTTTGAAGTGACATCCGTTGGGAAACTAATTGATACCAACCCATCAAAGGTATGTGCCATGAACGGTTGCTCGATAGGCCTAGTTCACAGATTCAGGAGTGCATTGGTCGGTGGACCTACAAAGCTTAAGAGAGAGGTAACAATATAGGGAATATATATAATAGAGCTCACCTGCACAAGGGATGACTTGAACAACCAACTTGAGGCTTATAAGGCACTTACTTGCACAGCCATGATACCAATTGGGCTATGAGTTAAGGTGGGGTTGATTCCTGTAGGAGAATTCTTCGAAGTTTTGTCTGTTGAGCAATCGATTGATCCCCCAACAACCAAATGTACTATCCTCTGATGAGGATTTTGTCTCCCATACTCTACTGAGAGTCAGCGTACCATAAACAGTTACTTGATGGGCTTGGTTCATAGAGCCAAGAGCCCCTCGTTTGGTGGACCTGTAAAGCTCAAGAGAAAGGTGTAAGTATAAGACATGTAATAATTATGGAGCTTACATGGGACTAATGTGGTACCATGGTTGCAGTTAAGCCCCTTATAAGCCTTAGGTTGGTGATTCAAGTTCCTATACACCCAAGTGAGATCCATAATTATTACACACCCTATACTGACACATTTCCCTTAAGCTTTGCAATTCCACTAATCGAGACTTGGGATGGCAAAAAAAAACCTGAAATCAATGGGTTTTGAGTCGATCTGACCCAACCCAATAGGGTCAAGGTTTTTTAAATCAAGTTTCGAGTTGGGGTCAAGCCTGGGTTTAGCGTGAAATCGCCCTGCCCAGAGATATTGACAGAATTACCCTCATATGTATTTAATATTAATTAGGTTAAAAAATCCTTAAAAGTTAGGTTAAATTCTTCTATTAGTCCTTGTACTTTACAAAAGTTATGGATTTAGTCCTTGTACTTTAATTTGGTCACTTTTAGTCTCTATACTTTTCAAATTTTAAAATTCCAATCCTTACCAAATAGTAACTGTTAAATTCATTAAGTTAAGTTTTGTTATTTCCAAAATCTAATGTGCCAAACATATTCATATGTGTAATGCTATGCTAGCTTATTATTTCCACTTATTACTCACTAAAAGTTCAATTAATGGATTAATGACTATCATTTGCGTCAAGATTGAAATTTCAAAATTTGCTGCTTAGAATGATCTAATTGAAAAATATGGACTAATCTACATTTGTATGTATGGTGCAGGACTAGCAATTGAATTTAAACAAACGAATTTAACAAGTATTGATTGGGTCAGGACTAAAATTTTAATTTTTGAAATGTACAGGGACTAAAATTGACCAATCTTAAAAGTACAAATATTGAAATTGATCAAATTAAAGTGTAATGACTAAATCCATAACTTTTACAAAGTACAGGGATTTACAACATAATTTAACCTAAAATTTATCACTACCGACATCATTTTATCATCTTTACTCCTATTTCGCACTAGTTTCTTTTCCCTTTCTTTTTAATTTATTTTCCCAAGTCTTCCTTTCTTTTTTGTTCTTTATTTTTTTCTTTTGTGATGTAATATATATTTTTTACCTAGTCATCCTCGGCATGGTCTTTGATGTAAATCATAATAGCTCAAAAAAGTAAACCATGAACACATCAAATTCAATGTTGAACAAAAAAAAAGAAGAAAAAAACACATCAAATTCAATGGAATGTGATGCCAAAAAAAAGTCTTTAATTTAATTAATCATAATTTAGAGAAAAAAAGTTTGAACTCGGATTGGGTTGGATTAAGGTCAAATGTAAAATTAATTTTTGAGTTTGGGGTGGATTTTTTTTAAAATCGAGGTCGGGGTGGACAAAAATTCGATCCATCCCGCCTTGTTGCCATCAATAATCAAGACGCTCCCAACTTTATAAACTAGGCCTACGGAGCAACCATACACGACATGCCAACTCTTTGTAGAGTATAGGAGCAACATGTTGGTTCTTAATAGAGTACGGGATAAAACCCCTAAACCAATGAACAATACCTTCAATTGTTGGGGGAGTCTACTACTTAGCAAATAACACTTTGAGGACTTCTCCAGGAGGAGTCAACTCTCCTCGGTAGACATTCATACTCACATTTTATTATTTGATACATTTTTTATTAATGTGTTTTAGATATTTTATAATTTTTTTATGAAATTTTAAATTTTTTTTGTATTTTTTTTGAAATTTTATCTTTTTTTTATAGTTTTAGTTTTTTATAATTATATGTTTGATTTTTTTAGAATAAGAACCACATTAATAGAATGTGTAAACGTTAAGGACAAAATTTTATTGATTTTTTATATTTATGACAAAGTTGATGAATGTGTAAATATCGATATCTAAATTTATTATTATGTAAATTAAAAAAGAGCATATCTACATTTTGTTGAGAGTAACCAAAATATTTAATGTCATTAGCATTATTGACGAAATTGAAACTTTTTTTAGTTAGATGGCTAAAACAAAAGTATGCTAATAATTGGACAAGGAAGAGTATAATTTACGCAATAAATATCTAAAAAATTCATGATTTTTATTAGATAATAATGAATTTCGTATTTATAAATATTTAATCTTTTATAACACATTATTTTTAAAATCTAAATTTTCTGAAATCCAAACGCATGCTTAAAAATTATGCATTGATTGTTGCGTCTGCATTTATTTAAGGGTCAGGATATTCGTATAAGTTCGAAAAATAAGTTTAAGCAAAAAAATTAGGTCCATTTTAAATATGAGCTAAACTTAAGCTCAAACATTCAAGGCGCAAGCTCAATCCGAGAGTACCATATTTTAAATTTGTATCATATTATATTAAATAAAAATAAAGTGATAATAATTTATACTACTATAAAATAAAATTTAAAAATGGTTTAAGTTCTGTATATATAAAAATTTAATAAATAAAATATATATAAAAATATTAAATTAAAATTAATATAAATATAAATATTTTTAAAAAAAATTATGTTATTGGTGGACCTAAAATAAGCTTAGATCAATTATTTAAAAATATGAGCAGGGTTTTGATAAAATTGAACCTATATTTCGAATTGAATCAAAGTTTAAAATATGTTAATATTAAATTTTAACCTGATCCAATCCAACGACAAAAAAATTTTTCTATTGAAGAAAGAAAATTGTTGGATTTGATGGAAATGATAATCCATGAACGAAGTTTCCATGAATAATTCTTTTATGGTGATCCATTTGAATAAAACATCGTTCTTGTAAGGGATGATGTTAGTGTTAACCCATGCATTGGCTGCATCTTGGCTCACCGCCAAGCTCTCTATGTCCTCGTTTCTAGGGCCAATCGCCACAGATATTCCTGATTCCCTTAATGCTTCAAGCACTTGAGGGAAAGGCTCATATATCCTGATATTATCAATTTGGCATGTTTTGTAAAGATTAATTACATCATTTGGAGATGGAAGATTAGTTCCATTTAAACCATAACAAACACCAATATCTCGACCATCTGCAACATTAACATATCAGTTAACATCAGTAATGATAAACCAAAAGAAAATATTTTAGTTTTATTCTTGTTTTGAGAGTATGGTTTTTACCAGTTACAGATAGCAATGGAGTTAAAAGAACCAATGCTGATACAAAAAATTCAGCCACTTTTGGACCCATTTTCCCAATTTCTTCTTTTACAGATCTAAAACAGAAATGCTAATTTAGTGGTAGTCTTTGCAGTGTTGATTTATATATACATAGGATTATACCCATTTTTGGGCACTTAATAATGTCACTAGATTTGCCTAGGAAAACATGCTGCATTACCTTCCTTAAGATTCACCACCAACTACTATGCCGTCATTTCCTATGTATGGATCATTTATCTTACCCTCCATTATGAGAAGCTGAACTGGCTTCCCAAATAAGAACAAGTGGAAATTAACTGGCTTTTCCCTTTAGTAATTTATTTCACAATTATAAGTGAGGTTGAGAAAAAAAAATTTGAAATTGTTTGGAAGAGATTATTTTAATTGAACCGAATTTTATATTTATTTAATTTATAATTAATTCTAATATTTTTGTGATTTAATAATAAATATTTATATTTAAAATAATGAAAATAATTTAAATTTTTTTATATAAAAATATTTTTCAAAAACACAATTCAAGAGTTATTAGTTGTTTTCTTATTTACTTGAAATTTTAATTTATTTTAAAAATATTTATATAAAAATTTAAAACTTTATTGAATAATATCCGAATTCCATAAAAAATTTGATTTTATCAAAATAAATTTAAAAACTCAAAATCCAAAATTAGTATTAAAAAACTAACAACCAATCCATTAAATATTAATGTGCCTAAACCTAGATGCTGTTGGTCGTTAGTGATTTGGTAACTTCGTATTAACCTATTTGAATTATGCTTTTTCTCATTAATTTTTAATATATCCTTCTATATTATCACCTTTCACTCAATTTTTAATATATCTTTCTATATTTCAAGACTCTAATTAGAGTCTACCCTTATTCCATATTGTTGAATATTATTTTTTAATAAAACTCAAACACACTATGGTAATTTTGCAAGATAGCACTTCACATTCAATTCTCCAATTAACATCTTCGCTATGCAATCCAAAGTGACCCGACGTCAAAACTAACCTAACCTAACCCAAAATAACCCGAAATTTTAGAACTTAAATAGACCCGACCCGAAATCAACTCGACTTGTCCAACTGACAAGTCTAGTAAGCATTGTTTGATAAGACAGATGAAAATAGTTTAAAGGAATATGCAATAACAATGATGGCAACTGAACAACTGAGCTAATACTCAATTTGTAATTTAAAAGAAATTGGTACTCCAATACTTAACTGTTGATAAAACTTAAACCATTATTGAGAGAAAAGAGATTGACGTGATGAACACAAGAAAATTGGTATTGTTGAATGAGAGGGGTGCTGATGTGTTATACCTGCACTTACTAGAGTCTATACCCGTAGAAGCAGGGGTCGAAAAAAGGCCTAGTATGTTTGGTAGGAGTTTTTTTTTTTTCACATGTTTTAACACATAAATTAGCAACAAATTAACTGCAATTACTAAATTTTAACCAAAGATCTTATTTTTACAAGAGTTTTACTCCTAATTTCAAGTTCAAATTTATACTAATTATTCTTTATTTCATATGTACTACATAAGTTTTTCTAGTAACCAAACGTGTCATATGTTGATTATTTATTATGTATTGAATATCTCTAGCAGTTTACTAACAGTTATTATGTGTTATTTGGTATTAGAAAGAAGGGGAAAAGGGAGTGTACCTTGGGTATCATGTATTCCAGTACCATTGGTGTGTTGTAAGACTTATGTAATGTGTTGTTGGCAGTAAAGATTATTGGATTGGGTTCTATGTTTCATTTGGTGCTTGTGTTTTAAGGATTTACAGGTTAAGGCTGGGAAAGAGTTTTAGGTTTCCTACCAAGGGGCAATGGACATAGATGAATAGGCCCTGCATATAATTACTGAAAAAAGAAAACATAAGAAAATAGGTGCTGTCAATGGGCAGGTAACTGAAATTAGACTAAATCGCCATCACAAATTTCAAAAGAGCAGTATGAATCGTACCTTCATACTCACCACAACACACTACAATACAAGATTTACAAACGTGAATAACTTTCTTTCCAATTTAAGTACCAGTTGAGTTGATACATGCACGGGGTGTTGCCTTACTCGTGGTTCCAACTTCCAGGTTCCCAAGTCTAGGCGCCAGATTTGAGGGATTAATATTACTCAGAATGAGAAGTCCAATATATCAACCCACTGCAGTGGAAAATTTGAATTAACGAATTTACTGAGTTGATGGCACAACATTTAACACATAAAGAATGTGTTAAGATGACGTTGGCAGTTTATGTATGCATCGCTATTTGTTTGTATCATTCTCATATGTGGCACATTCCTCATTCCTCGTCAAGTTGGAAAAATTATACAAAGTAGCCTAACATGACATGGATGATTGTTGCAATTCAAGATCTGGAAAAAGATTTACCTTATTAAGACAAACACGCACTGTAAGACACCTGCAGTACCGGTCCACACTGAAGGACCAGATTTCACCAGAGAATCTTGTATCAATAAGCCTACTGAAGCAGCCAATGAAACAAAGGATACCACATAAGCAACGAAAAGCCAGAGCTTCAACCTGTTGCAATGAAGGATTAGTATCCATCAACCAGAATAAGCAATCACAAGAGTAGTGTAACTCCCATAAAAAGAGTCCAGCATTATAACACAGAACAACAGATACTGATTATCTCATTCCATCTCAAGCAATTAGAAATTTGCCACATAAACAATCTCAATATCAGCAATTGACACAATTATCTCAAACCAAGCATGTAGAAGTCAACCATGGAAATCAAAAGCTTAAATACAATTAGTAATTCCCCGCAGCTTTAATTCATACAAAGCCAAATCCTTGTGCTGAATTTCAAATTCCAGTCACATACTATGAAACTGTCGCACACAGGTAGCAAAGGCAGGTCAAGGTAATTAAATTCCACTAAACACAAGGGTGAACTTTGCAAATCATGTTCAATGCATATGAATATCCCATATCTATGATATACGGACTCAGGTACGAGTGTTGAATACGGGCATGTGTCCTACATAGATGTGATAAATTCTTTTTGAGTTTTTCTAAGTGTTCAGAAGTCCTAGGAAGGTCACCCCATAATCATATCCAGATATGCATTGGACAAGGGCGTTAAACCCAGATCCTTGAAAAAAAATGAAGAGTAGAAGTAACATAGGCCCATATACCATCCCACTTTTGGACAATAGCAACAATACAAGGAACAGAATATGCTTACATTTTACAGCCCACCATTTTAAATGGTTAAGCAAAATGATTGTCAAGCTTTCTTTTGACAAAGCATATCGCAACTTTGCTCACAACAATGGAACCAGAATGAAAAGAAAGGAGACTTAAAAAAGCTTAAGGGCATTTACTGTGTCTCAAGAAAATTCAGTAGTGACTTGTACTGAATAAACTAGTTCAGGTAACTGGGTAGTTTCTATGGTTGATAGAACTAAAAGGAAAGAAGAATGGTTTTCCCAAAGCCCATCCTAAGACTGAAATGAAAACATAAAGCACAAAATATATCAAGACATGTTTCATGAGAACAAAAAGACTATTTAAATTTTATATCATCCTTGTTAAGCAAATGGATCATAAACTGCAGAGAACACCTCTCACATTATCTTTATCCCATCTGTTTTCTTGTATTTTGATCCTGATAAAGTAAAATAAAACTTCCAACTCTTCAAATTACAACGAAAACTTGTAACTTAAAGTATATTTCAGTTTTAGGATTTTCAATAACAAAAATTTGTTCAATCAGCTAACATGTATAAAAAATTCAATTTAACCTGAAAAGATCAAACTCAAATTAACATCAGTTAGGAATAGTAAAACCCTAAGTAATTACTTAAATTTCCAAACAACGGCAAAATGACTACGATTTTAGCAAAATTAAATATAGCAAGACGCATAACCAAACTATAAAAAGCAGATCAACCACAAATTCGATCAGAAAAAGAAAATCAACAAAAAAAAATCAACTAATTGAAAGAAATTGAGAAAAATTAGCTAACCTCCATTCGCCATCGTCATAAGGAGAGTAATCAATGTCGTCTTTTTTAACACAATTGAACATCACAGCCGCTAAAGATGCAAATATTCCTAAAAAAGAAATAACCAGCCACAAAACATGGATAAAAAATATATGGAAAAAAAAAAGAAATTATGGTATACCAGGTAGATAGTGGACGAAAGAGACATTGACGGAGCTACAAACGACGGCGTCAACCCAAAACCACCAGCCGGTACCGAACACGGCGCCCGCGACGCCAGGACCAAAGATCGCCCACAGCTCCCCTAAATCCATTTGATTATAGTTAAACTAACAATAGTTAAACTAACAAATTAGTAAGGATGAAATAACGACTCAATTTCCTCTCACTTATTTTAATTTAAACCCTCTCTCTTGTCAACGAAGTACTCGCAGCAAGCCAAGCTTTCGATTTTTTCATATAATGTTCAATTTTTTATACGAGTTTTACTGTTTTTTTTTTTAGTTTGGATTATTTAATTTTTAGTTTTTTTCTTTATATTTGATTGATTTTATTTTTAGTTATTGGAAAATATTTATCTAATTTTACTATAATTATATTATATTTATATTTGTAAACTTTAAAAAAAAATCTTCTTTAAATACAACCGATTTTAAGTTATTATTTTCCCTTTTTTTTTCACTCCCTCCATTAGTTTTGATTTTTAGAGTATTTTTAATAAACAAATTATTAATAATTAAATTATATTTTTAATACCTTGATCAAATTTGCAATAATCAATTTGATTATCTTTAAACTATTTTTTAGTGTTATAAAAAGGGCAATTTACCAAAAAAAGCCTTTTTTTTCAAAATTTACCGAAATGGGCCGATTTTTTGATTATTTACCGGAATAGTTCATCTTTCGGGAAATCGCGTCTACACGATGTCCTGACACGTAGCGCGTTCGGGGGGACGCGATTTTGACATTTTTTTACGTTTGGTTTTTTTGGCTTTTAGGGTTTACGGTTCAGGTTTTTTAGGATTTTTAGGTCCCGGAATAAATTATTTCGAGTTAACGTTTCTGAACAAATAGTATAAAATCGCTTCTACCAGGATGCTATTTGAGAAGAAATTGTGAAATCGGGCCCTTGTGGACGCGATTTTGCTACAGTAGGTCATGTAAGAAATAATTTTTTTTGACGTTTCTAAGCAAATAGTATAAAATTGCTTCTACCAGGATGCTATTTGAGAAGAAATTGTGAAATCGTGTTCTCGTGGACGCGATTTTGCTACAGTTGGTCATGTAAGAAATAATTTTTTTTTGACGTTTCTGAGCAAATAGTATAAAATCGCTTCTACCAGGATGCTATTTGAGAAGAAATTGTGAAATCGCGCCCTCGTGGACGCGATTTTGCTACAGTAGCAAGTTTGGGCTGATGCTATAAATTAGGCAGAAAATGTTCTTAGAATGCATAAGTCATAGTAGAAACAATTTAGAGAGGCTAAGAAAGTTAGAGTTTCAAAATTAGTGAACATATTAGTATTGTTATTTACTACGATGGTGAGGTTTGCCACACCGAGAATGGTGTTGTTTTTTTCGGAGAATACGGTACGACTGTCATTTAACCAAAACATAGATTTGACAAAACTTCGTAAAAGAATTAGTGTAAAATATTCGGAACGACGCCAATGAAAGTTTTGTCAATCACGTATCGGTTTTGTTCTTGTGTTGATCCGGTGACATATGACTCGTTCGACATAAAAGGTGCTCATAGCTTGGAGGCAATGGTGCAGACTCATCTTGCTAGTAGAGCATCTTATATTGAGTTTTATGTACAATTTATGTCGCCAACTGATATACTTCAATCCGGTGTTCGAGATGTATACACGACCCCTGGCCGACACTCGGTTAGTGGGTTACAAAATACGGAACAACCCATGTTCAGTAGCAGTGTCGAATGCACATCCCCGCAAGACACTCTGTCGGTGGATGGGACATGTACGTCGGTGGCTCGACGTTTGATGCTGGAAATACGTACTGGGGAACTGCATCAAGTTTTAGTGGATGGTAATCTACATCCAATTAGGGACGTTATCAAATGTCAATAATAAGGGATGACGTAATACCTACGACGTCAACCGGTGAGCGGACGTCGTATGCTACAGATGATTGTGGGTTAGAAGATGACTCCGATGTGGATCCACCTCGAGAGCAAGGGCCGGATGGTGCAGAAGTGGGATTATTTTCTGAACCGGAGCCTATTCCAACAGAAGGTGAAGATGCTGAAAGGAGTTCAAATGATGAAGAAAATCCACGATTCAGAGCATACTCACCTCCAACCCACATGCATAATGTCGATCTATCAGCAGATGATGCGTTAGAGTTTCCAAATCTACCACACCGGTTGCGCGATCGTACAAGTTCGGGGGTAGATTTCGGTGAACTTGAAGTTGGTAATCAGTTTACCAACAAGGATAGTTTTATTAGTGCTTTGAAACAACATAGCATCAAAAACGGCGTTAATTACCACGTCGTTAAATCAAAATCTGATAAGTTTGAGGCGAAGTGTGCGATGCAAGATGACACATGTTCATGGAAAATCATCACCTCGTTAAGGAAAATGACAGGGTTGTGGGAGATAAAAAAGTACAAAGGTCCACAAACATATGCTGTAGGTACAGTATTTAATGTATCTGAATAATAATTTTATTTTGCAATGTTGCATTATTTAATGTACTCCCTCTGTAGGTGTTTCACAAGATCATCCCAAAATGGATTCAGCTATGTTAGCTAGCTTGATACTGCCCACGATAAAAGCAGATCCTAGGACTTCAGTGCCGGTGATAATTGCCAATATCCGTAGCCAAATGGGGTACACGTCCTCTTACCGTAAGGCTTGAATAGCTAAGCAAAAGGCGTTGGAGAATATGCATAGTGGGTGGGACACCTCATATAATGAAATATGACAGTGGTGTCAGGTGTTAGAGAGATACGTCCCAGGTGCCATCACAGACCTTGAAACGAAACATGCGTACTACAACGGCCGATTGCTACGTGGATGTCAAGTGTTCAAACGTCTATTTTGGACTTTTAAGCAATGTTGTGACGTATTTCCATACTGCAAGCCGTTGGTACAAATTGACGGTCCTTCATATTCGGTAGGTATACTCATCGGCTATTGGTTGCAGTGGCACAGGACGGCGGTGGGAGAATTCTTCCAATTGCATTTGCAATAACACCGGGGGAGTCGTCTAATGACTAGAATTTCTTTCTCTCTAGGTTAAGGAGGCATGTGTGCCTCCAACCTGATATCTGTGTTATTTCAGATCGGGGCGCCGGTATACTAGCTGCATTTGATCGAGAGGGAAGCTTGTGGCAGCGCACACACTATAGATATTGCCTAAGACACGTTGCTTCGAACTACTACAGGTAATATCTATCTAAGAGCGAACGATGACAAGTGACCAACATGGGTATTTAGTCTATAACTGTATTATTTCATTTGTCAATTTGAATTAGTTTTATTGGTAGAAGTGGTATAAAAGATTCGCTATGATCTTATATTGGCAGAGTATGAAATAAATAAAGATCGTTTTCACTAGATGTTGGCAATTTTACGATCCCAAAATGGAGAAGGGGTGGACTACCTTTGTAACATACGTTTCGAACAGTGGGCACAAGCATACGACGGAGGCCTACGATATGGCCATATGACGTCGAACCTGGCAGAATGCATAAATTCTGTTCTTAAAGGAACGCGCCATCTACCGATAACATCTGTTGTGCGAGAGATATATTTTCGTTTGGCGGTGCTATTTCCAAAGCGAGCAGCAACTTATGCAGGCCAGATGCAGGGTGGTCATATATGGTGCAGTAAGGTAGTTCAAGAAATTAACAAGGCGAAGGCGAGGGCAAACATCATGCACACAGTGTGTCACGATCGAGACAATTTATGGTTTCACGTGACGAAGTTTGACAGGCGGCACCAAGGTGTTGTTGGCGGGCAATATCGTGTACAATTGCGAAACAGGACTTGTGACTGTGGGAAGTTTGATGCACTTCGTTATCCATGCGCTCATATTATTGCAGCTTGTCAGAAACTCCGTCTGGATCCGATGAGTTATGTGGATGAAGTGTACAAATTAGAAAACATGTACAACGTATGGAGACATGTTTTCCCACCGGTCTCAGATGAACGTAAGTGACCGCCCTTATCTCTTGCTCCTTTTAAGCTGTTACCGGATAGAGAATGGTCGACCTTGCTCCACTAGAATACGGAACAATATGGATATTCGAGAAACAGCCAGTCAACAGAAGTTGTGCGGATGTGTAGGAACCCAGGTCATACAAGTCGATCATACCCTAATCGCAATAGTTGAATGTAATTTTAGAAAAAAATTATATTTTATTCAATTATTAATTGATAATTGTATTAATTGTTAGTAAAATTATCAAATTAGTTTAATTTCTTAATTGTTAGTACCAGTCAAAACATTTTACCAAATCTAACATTATGTAAAATTATGTAAAATTATTAAGTCCAAAAATTGTGTTAATGGTTAGTAAAATTATCAAATTATGTAAAATTATTAAGTCTAAAAATTGTGTTAATGATTAGTAAAATTATCAAATTATGTAAAATTAGGTTAGGGCTAGGGTTTTTAATTAAATTAGGTTAGGGTTAGGGTTTTTAATTAAATTAGGTTTGGGTTAGGGTTTTTAATTAAATTAGGTTATGGCAATGGGTTTTTAATTAAATTAGGTTAGGGTTAAGGTTTTTAATTAAATTAGGTTAGGGTTAGGCTTTTTAATTAAATTAGGTTAGTGTTAGGGTTTCTAATTAAATTAGGTTAGGATTAGGGTTTTTAATTAAATTATGTTAGGGTTTTTAATTAAATTAGGGTTTTTATTACATCAAATAGAACTTCTATTTTATTATATCAAATAATATCAAAATAACTCGAAAAAATTTCTATGCCTATTATATCAAATAAACTTCTATTTTATTACATCAAATAATATCAAAATAACTCGAAAAAATTTCTATGCGTATTACATCAAATAAACTTCTAATTTATTATATAAAATAATAAATTTAAATACGGCAATCAATGTTTATGCCCGGGGGATTCGGTTCCACATGGCGGTCGTCGACGGTTACGCGCTGGATTCTTACTTCCTCTAGATTTCGGCGGCGGTTGTTCTTCCTCCGATGGTGATTGTGGTTCTTCCGGTTCGGCATCTGGTTGTTGGACTTGGAACGATGATCCACCTTCAAAGAATAGTGTATGTGGAGATGTTTGCATCATGAACGGCGACGATGTTTAAAAGCCATACGTTGGTGGCGATTGGTAAAAAGGAGAGCTCCCCGACGGCCCCCTTTTGCGATCCCTCCTACGCCGCTGGCCTAGATATCGGTGGTCCGCTCGGCATAATAGGAAATGGAGCTGAACCGGGCATTTGGCTCCAACCTGCCATAGGATTCGGAAAAGGATACATGTAAAGGTTAGGGTACATATAAGGGCTAGGAAACACACCTGGCATCATAGGGAAAGGCGGTTGTGTGGGTATCATCTGTTGAATTACTGCGTCAGGTGACTGCGTCGGTGCTCTCGTTGGGGACGGTGATTGCATGGCCGCTGATGATGAACCGGGTGACTATCTGGGCCTCGTTGAGGGGCTGCCTTTGTAGTCTTGTCGTCTTCGATTTAGAGGCCCGCGCCTTTCCCTTCCGACACGTATTTACCGCTGCCTCTCCTCTAGCGTAAGTAAATACGACTTGCCATGGATCCTAAACCATGGCATGTATTCTGGAACGCACGCTAACTCTAGAACGATGATTTGTTCCCGAGTAGGTAGATATTCATGCCGATTTTCCCACATTTCCGTGTACTCGAACCAGTATCTAGGCCAATTCGTACCTAATAGCCGAAGGTCGATTTTGTGGTGATCGTCAAACATCTCAGGGTCCGCAGGAATCGGTTGTCTACATCCAAACTGTCGTAGCACTCTGTCTGTCTGGTGGGCTCCACAGTTGCACAGTTGATCAACATCACTTTCGTGTACCAAGCGTTCAGATTTTGTAAAAACTCTTCCGATATTACTGCCCGAATTGTCGGATCCTCGTATGGTGTCCATTGAAACTATCCGTACATGATAGAAATATTAGTTATATACATAATACTAAATACTAAATACTAAATATCAATCGACTAGCAAATGTATGGAAATATCTATTTGCAATAATACTTACTTCTGCTTCCGACCGTTGCTCCTATAGAAGCCGTATATCTTCAAGTTCAGACGGTAATCCACGATAACTTGCCGGATGGTTCCACCTAATTAAATAAATTTTTAGCATACTTTTATTTTTAAAAAATCTACATAATAATTCCAAAATGTAATATAAAATTTACTTCGTTACGAGTGGGAATGTATATGGGTGGTTCACTCGATGACGTAGAAATGGAAAGCAAAACCGTGCCCATGATTGCAGTAGTGACAAGCAACCTCTGATGTTTGCTCTCCTCGGTCGCGTCGCCCCGCACATCTCCCGATATAATATTGCCAAGACGGCAGACCCCCAACTAAATTCATCGACTCCTCTAAAATCAACGAGTTTTAGTAGCCACCTTAGATGTACACAGCTCCGTGACATGTCGGACATTAGATAACCTCTAATTATTTGAAGAATGTATGATCGAGCATATCAGATTCTTTCAATTTCGGTTGAATTTTCATTCAGATCGAGGAAGGTGGCACGTAACCAGCCCATCTCGACCTTACCTCCATCCATTTTATCCGGAATAGCGCCCAAAAGCTCGTAGCACACCGCCTCCCAATTGTTAGATTGGGCAGACTCGGTGACTGGGTGCCCGTCCACCGGCAATCCCAATTGCAGATGGACATCTTCTAGAGTGATAGTGCACTCTCCACATGGAAGATGGAATGTGTGCGTGTAGGGTCTCCACCTCTCGATCAACGCACTGATCAGTTTCGGGTCCAACTTGCATCCCCGGCCTACCGTCGCCATGTGCCAAAAACTCGCTTCCCGCAGGTAGTTCTCTACTAACGGTGATGGAGGAGCATGCATATTCTGGATATTACATTCCAATAGCCGATCTTCAGACTTTTATAACAAATAATAAATTAATAATTATCTAAAAATACATAAATAAAAAATCTTAAATAATATTTAAAAATTAAATTTAATACTTACCATTTTCATTTGCTCCACCGATATGTGATTCCTATCAAGACGAATTAATGATCCGGCCATTGATGAAAATATAAAAAAATTTAAAATTATTTTTAAAAAATATAAAATTATTTAAAATTATTTTAAAAAATGAAATTGATGGGAAATTGAAATTAAATATAGATTTGAGAGAATTTTGGAAGGAAATTGAGAGGAAATTGAAATTAAATATGGGTTTGAGAGAATTTTGGAAGGGAATTGAGAGGATTAGAGAGGAAATATTAGATATGATTTGTTTGTGAAAAAAAAGGGTGGGGGTATTTATATTTTTTTTTTGACCGTTGGGGTACTGTTCACGCGCGGAGGACATCGCGTCCACGTCAGCGCGACCTGCTGACATGGAAGGAAATTGCGATTTCCCGAAAAATGGACCATTCCGGTAAATAATCAAAAAATCGGCTCATTTCGATAAATTTTGTAAAAAACGGCTTTTATTGGTAATTTCCCCTTATAAAAATTCAAAAACAAAATTTTAAATTGGTATGAACTTTTACGAACGCTTTTTTAGCAATCTCAAACTATCATACCAAAACCTAATTTTTATAAGATCAATATTAGAAGAAGTTGTGACTACTAGTATTTTCAAGTCTAGAGATACACGTGTTTATATATTTATGCAACATAAGTCTTAATGTTTTGGCCTATGTAAATATGAAGTAAATACTTAATTATATTACGAAGTTATAAGAGACACCATTTATTTCATTTTCAAATCGAGAATAGATACTTGTAAATAGATTTGTTTATGGGTCAAGTTATTTGTATATGCTCGAAGGCCCATCCAAAATTGTAGAGTGTTTGGATAAAAATGTTAGGTCCGAAAAATAAGTTTGAACAAAAAAATTAGGCTCGTTTAAAATACAGGTTGGGCTTGGATCTTAAATATTCAAGGCCTGAGCTTGGCCTAGCCCATTTTTAAGTTTATAATATTTTATATTATGCTATTTTTATATATCATGTAATTTAGAACATATTAAAAAAATAAACATATACAAAATATATAATACTAATCTAATGTAAACATTAATATAATGTTAAGATGACTATATAAAAAGTTTCAATAAATAAAAAATTATTAAATTATTAAATATTAAAACAATATAATATAAATATTTAAAAAATTTAAAAAAAAAATATGGGCGAGCCTAAAATAGGTTTAGATTAGCCTTTTATAAATATGGATGGATTTGAACAAGATTTTAAGTTCATATTTTGAGTCGGTCAAGTTAGGCAAATATAAAATGTATTAATATTATATTTACGCTCGACCCAAATATGACCCGACCTGACTCATAATCGTCTCTACTTGCAAACCCAATATCATATAAAGTTTATCTAAATACGGAATGCTTTAGATAAAATTTCCTTTCCCCTATTTGTGCCCCCAATAGTTTATTGCCACCTGGATTATTTATTATTTACTAACGGGAAAAAGGTTTTCGTTAACCATGTCAAGTGGTTTTTTTTATTTGTATATTACAAAATAAAAAAAATACTTAAATGGTATATCAAACAGATTATGTACTGAAATGGTACATCCAAGCAAGTGGAAGGTGGTGCATAGGCGGCACCACCCTAAAAATCTAACATGTTTGACTGCAAAAATATATATATATAAATTGGAAATGCCATCTAAATAGGCCGCGCTAAAAGGAATATGGGTCAATTACGACCCGTATACGATCAAAACCCGACCCACCCAAGCCCACTGCCGACATGCTGTCATTGATGGGACAGGACGACTAGTGAAGCCTCAGAGAAAGGCGGCACACCCACTGGTCATGCCCATTTCATAGGCGGCATCAGGTTGGTGATGCCAACCTCATAGGCGGCACACCTCTGACTCTTGCACCGGTGGCAACGATGGGACAGGACTATGCTCATGGCTTGTGTTTTGGGGACCATTATAAGGTCCCCAGTGTCTCATTTTGGCCAGAAGGAAAAAGAAATTTGAATAGGAGAATAATAAAAAGAAGAGAGTGGTAAAGGGAAAAAGAAAGAAAAAAAAATAGAAGCTGAATAGAGAGAGGGAATGAGAAAGAGAAAGAGAAGGAAAAATAAATAAATAGAAATTGTATTTTTAATTTTATTTTTGTAATGTATTATTTGGTTAAAAAGAGCTATTAAGGTATGTTTGTATTTATTTTATATTTTTATTCATTCATAAGTTATTTTTAATGTTTATTGAAGTAAAAAAGCCTATTTATGTTATGTATAAAGAATGTTTTATTTTCTATGTAATTTATTTGTTATGTGTGTTTTAGGTTTATTAGATTTATTTTTTATATAATTTATTTGGCATGTTATTTTTATTATTTTAATATAATTTTTTTTTTATTTTTTTATGTAGGTAAAAGATGTGACCATTGAGATGTAATTTGTGAATGGGACCATTGAGTTGAAATTTATGAGATAAATTAGGAATAATAATTTACATGTTCTAATTTTTTTAGATTTTATAATTGGAAATAAGAGTTTATGTTTTTAAATTTTATTTTATGTTTTTTATAAATATTATAAATGAAATTTCTTTTGAATCCTTCTATGAAAAAAAATTATATTTTCTTGATAATAATTAAGTTGGCATGTATTATATATATTATATTTTAAACCAATACACTTTACTTATTATCATTTTAAAATAATAATAACAATATTCGTATTTATTATGTTGAGACAGTTTATGTTATATTTTTGTTATATTTTTTATTGGTATGTTATTTTTATTATTTTAATATAATTTTTATTATTTTTTATGTAGGTAAAAGATTAGACCATTGAGATGGAATTGGTGAATGAGACTATTGAGTTGGAGTTTGAATTCGAATTTATAAGATATATTTATTTTGTTAATGTAGTATAGCAAAAAATATGATGTGGGCAAAACTGTTTGATATTTTTTGTAATTAAAAGCAATATATAAAATTTAGGTATTTTGATAAATATTTAAAATGCATCAAACTTAGAAATTAATTATCGAAATTTGTTTTGAAATTGTAGGTATCGAAATGGGTTTATTGATTAAGAACGATTATCACATATAAAACACAGCTAATAATATGGTAATATATTGTTATTTGTTAATTACAGGTCCCCTTAAAAAAAGTTCTACGTCATTTACGGAAATAAATTATATTATAATAATTATTTTCTGTAATTTAATAGTGTCAGGGCCCGTACCGCGCATTGAGGGTTTGGGTGAATGGTTTAAGATATCACTCAAATGAACAACTGATGTCATACTTGGAGTTATCCAGATTCAGGTCAGCAGCATTAATTTGAACGTTTGATTTGTGGTATGATTTAATATCCGCATTGATCGAGTGTTGGCGCTCGGAAACCCACACTTTTCATTTGTCGTGTGGGGAGTACACTGTCACTCTAGAGGATGTTGCATTGGCTCCCAATCGACGGGAGTGCCATAACGGGCATAAGTACGAAACCTGAGCCTGATGTCCTTTGTTATAGCCTACTAGGAGTCTCGCCTAATGATGCTGAGTCCAAATTTACGGGTTTGAGATTTTCATAGCTGAAAGCTAATTTTGAGCATTTATCAATTAATGCCACTAAGTAGGAGGTGATGTGCCCAGCTCCAGTGTACATTATGCATATTATAGAGGGTGTATTGATGTCGGATGTGAACAACAACAGGGTTCATTTGATGTATTTACCTCTATTAACTGATTTGCAGAATGTTCGCTCGTATGGTTGGGGTTCCGCAGTTCTGGCTATGTTGTATCGTGAGCTTTTTCGGACGACAAAGCCTGATGCCTTAGACATAGGCGGATGCCTCATGTTGCTGCAATTATGGGCTTTTTGATGTCATTCTTAGCATTGGTTAGGCATCAAGCATACGTATTTCCACTAGTGAACAGGTGATAAAATTTTACTTATTATAGTAATTAATTGACATTTTTTTTGCTAATGATACTATTCTAACGATACTATTCTAACATGTAATTTGTTTTCGTAGATGGAGTAGCAATCCTGGTATTGGGAGGTCATACACTGTCCCGATATATCGTCTGATGATTGAACAACATGCAGAGGAAGGGGTAAGTTATTTCAATATTCGTGACATGTAATTACTATATCCTACTTGAACCGTGTTAAATTTTAACCATGTTATTAATTGTGCAGTTCATCTGGATGCCATATTGAAGATAAAAAATTACGACTGTTATACCCTCATCTGCCCACATTCAGTCACACCTGTGGTGTATTAACGCACAAATTATTAATTTCCAAACAGCCGAGTGGTATAACGGGGATCGAGTACTCCAGCAGTTTGGTTGCATCTAGTATATCTCGGCTCCACCAATACAGTTGGAGAAGATTCATGGGATTAACAAAAGAGGAAAACATTGAAATAATTGGGGGTTGTGCACTAGAAATATATTACATTCTGGGATAATTGGATGGCGCGGAGACCTCAGATGAATATTTATTTCGATTTGCAAACATCGTTAGAGTACATACAATGGTACTCTAGTACGAGAAAACCATATTTACTTGGTGGGTAGTCGATTAGAGTCCCCCCGCACATGCATCGACTTAGGGCATATGAGCCAGAGCCCGAGCGGTTGCATACACATTCCGGGGATAGTTCTTATCATCCGGAGTTGCATGTCAATGACTATTTCTCGAGCTCGTCAGGACACAGACATTATTCCAGGTTTGATATCTCAAGTCTAGTACCACAGTAGTACAACACTCATCCTAGCCCGTATCTACCGCATTACTCCACTCTTTTCGAGTTGTATCCACCGCAATACAACACTCTTCCTAGCTCAAGTTCATCGATAGCGTTCGAGGCATATGATTTTTCTTATGTGTTTCGCACACTCCCACTTGCGACTGAAGAGAATGTTGATTGACGTGATCACTCATGTAACAACTCGTTTTCAGTTAAATCGAAATAGTAGTTTCGGGACCACAAATCCGAGTCGGAAAGGAAAATTATTTTAATAATATTACATGGTCTACATTATGATAGGGATGTCGTATGAAAATTTTACTGCTTACATGTTTAATTGATAAAATGACCAAATCGTATAAAATGCAAAAGTTAAGTTCTAGTAGCTATAAGTATCAAATAGCTATGGAATTCAAAATTAGAGGTCCTTATATGATAAATAGACCATTAAGATGATTTAATAGATAAGTATGATGATTCAACCATGGAAAAATTGATTAAAGAAAATGATTAAATTGGAAAGTAAAAATAATAAAAGATTATAAGTATTTAAGTAATGAAAAATATCATCATATTATCATCTTTCCCAAATCATTTTACATGGAAACCCTGGTTAGAAGAGCTTGAAGGTAGCAAGCTTATTTGGCTCAAATAGGTGAGTATTCAAGTCCCGTTTTTAGTAATTTTTATGCTTCCGAGATCGTAAAAGCTTAATTTAACTATTTCGGGGATTAATTTGCAAAGTTATTAAGGTATTAATGTTTTTCCATGGATGAGTATGATGAATTTTAAAGTTTTATGGTAGAAAAAGAAAGGTTATTGATAGATGAACAACTTTTGTAAAGTGAATTTTGATGAAATTGTAATTTAGGGACTACATTGTAAAGATGTAAAATTCATAGAAAAATTCTAAATTTTATGAATTACATGGGCTGCAAATGTTACATATAAAAATCGATTACGCTTGGAATAAGGATTAAATTGCATGAATTTCATTTTCCGAGCCTAGGGATGAAATCGTAATTAATTAAAAGTATATGGACAAAATGATATTTTTGCCTAAGATGTGAAATGGACTGAATTGATTATGAATTGATGTTAAATTCATTCGTATAGATCCGGATAGATAAAAAAATGGAGTTAGATCGTGGAAAAGAAAAAGTGTCGGATTAGTAGATTTTGAGTACACGAACGATTGTCGAAGTAAGTTCATGTAACTAAATTGAGAATTTATATGTGTTAAATTGAATTGTATGTATGTGATTGTATTATTGTCATGTATATGAAAATATTCACATATCCGATAGTGACCGATAAATATAAAGTTCCATTTGAATATATGAAATTCAATTGGAAGCAGGGTTCCCGAATTGGTTGTGGTCCTTCATATGTTATGGACACACCACAATTCGAAAGAGCATCCCGTTATAAGTCCTCTCGAGCTTCTCGCTATATGGTTCCTACGAGCTTCCGGTTAATAGCTCTTCGGAGCATCTCGATTGGATGTGATTCTACATATGTTGTAGATACACCACAACTCTTATGAGCGTTCTGATATATGGCTCTTCGTGAGCTTCCTGATTAAAGGCTCTTTATGAGCTTCCTGATTAATTGCTCTATGGAGCTTCCCGATATGGCTCGCTTGAACTTCCCAATATATGGTTATTTGGAGCTTCCTGATTAATAGCTCTTTAGAGCTACCCGTTATTGGCTAGCATGAGCTTCCTGATATGGCTCTTACGAGCTTCTTATTATACAACCTGGATAAGCTTCCCGTTATATGGTTCACACGAGCTTCCTGTTATATGGCTCGAGAGAGGGCTTCTTGATTATATGCTTTAACAAGCACTCTCGAATATGAATTAAATGATTACAGATTCATACACTTTGAGTGTATTACCGTGTATCCATCGATATTTGAAATGATTCAACGAACAAAGTTCTGATATAAGTTAAGATGAATTCTGAATGAGATATTACCTGTACACACCTGAAAACACGGGGAAATTTAATATTTGATAAGCTCATCCCTGATTATTTTGATATTCTTACGAAATACATGACTAACATGTTGATTGAAGTTGTGTGTTTAGGCTATTAGCCAAATTGCTTGGATGCATTTTTGTATGTTTACCTTAAATGTAAATGAATAGTAAGTTTATTTCCTATTATACGAACATACTAAGCATTAAATGTTTACTCTGTTTTATTTTTCTTTGTTCTATAGTAATTCAGAAGCTCGTTGGGTTGGAAGCTTGGTGGAGATATCATCACACTATCCACCAGCTCATCTCGGATATTTAATAAATCAACATTGGTTATAATGGCATGTATAGGTTAACTTGGCCAATGTTGGCATATAAATGTTTTTGATGTAAATAGCCATTGGAATGACTTGTGATGAATGTGTTTTGATATATATATATGAGATAATGTCATGCATAAGACTTGATATTGGCTTGATTTGGATGTATTGTATTGAGTTGAGAATATATTTAAGTGTTTTATGTAGGTGGAAGGTAAATTTGGGTGAGGATTAAGGCTTAGAAATGACCTTATTTTGACTACACGGGTAGAGACACGGGCGTGTGTCTCAGCCGTGTTTGACATACGGCTTAGCACATGGGCATGTGTTTTGGCCGTGTGTCCCCTGCATCTTAAAAATTTTAAAACAAAATACTAAAAAATGATCACACGACTTGGCACATAGGCGTGTGGCTTGGCCGTGTGACCCTTGCACCTATTTAATGCAAATTTTCATATTCACATGGCCTAGCACATGTACGTGTGGCTTGGCCGTGTGACCCAAGTTAAAGAGTTACACGGGTATGCACACGGGTTGGGACACTGCCATGTGCCCTATTTCAAATATGCACATGGCCTAAGATACGGGCGTGTCTCTTGGTCATGTGAACCACATGTCCTAACCACATGGGCATTAAAAATCACTTCATTTTTACACCGAATTTATTCTAACACTTTTTTTTTGAAATTTCAACTGAGATTAATAAAATAAAATGGCCAAATAGGCTAGTAGTCCAGAATTAGCAAACTTACAGCAAAACTAAGAAAAGAAACATCACAGACCTTTAACGAAGTGGCCCAAACACTCAAAAGTAATCAAATAAATTTAACCCTAAGGAAAAAAAACCAAAAAATAATGAAAAAGAAAAATAGAATGCTTCTAGAAATCTCAGTTGAATAGGAAACAGCTGGCCTTCTTTAATTTTTCCATTTCCCATAACTGGCACAGCCTTTTATAATAGCAGATTTCTCATATCTTTTTACCTTCTGCTACTCCACCCAAAAGTCACATCTTTTCTCTCAATCTTGAAATCTTGGGCTCACCCTTACTCCTGCTCGTCGAATGGTAGTCGGAATCGCCCCTTCCAGGTAATGTCCTTCTCCTTTCCTTAATGCTTCTGTTGCAACCGCATGAGCATAAAAATTTTCTGTTCTAGAGATAAAACTAAAACCGATACTGTTAAAACTAGTTTTAATCTCTTGAATATCATTGATGATTGCTCCGATGACCGATCTGTCTTGTTCTGAACTTTGGCACTTTTTGATGATCGTTTTTGAATCACCTAATATTTGTAAATCCTTAAACCCCATAGACCTTCCTAACTCTAAGGCTTGTAACCTTGCATGTGCCTCTGCCGCGAATGGAGTTGCTATGTTGGTATGAATAACTGATTTTGAGACCAAAATCTCCCCTCCCTCGCCTCGAACAATCAATCTCGAAGCAGATCTTGCATGTTGATGATCAAATGCCGCATTAAAGTAAACTGATCTGCTCATTCTACTCACTTCAGTTCTTGAATCACCATTTCCAGCCAATATAAGTTTCTTTTCCTCCACTCCTCTTAGTTCGAAAATAAAGTCTGAAATTTTAAAAGAGATGTCTTTGCTTGTTGATTGTCTATTTTCATAAACAAATCTGTTCCTGCTTGTCCAGATGATTCAAAGCTCGTAACAAAAAAGACGACACTGTTCATTTGATCCACGACAGAAAACCCATGTAAGCCAGTTCCAAAAAGTATCTTCAGTATTATTGAGAATCCACGATAACTGTATGAGTCTCCAAACTTCTTTTGTTGTAGGACATCCACAAAAAATATGGTTACAATCCTCCTCTTTCAGATTGCATCGAGGACATCGAGCATCTGCAACTGTTCTTTTGATCTTTAGATTAGCAAAATTAGGAATATAATTCCAAGAGATTCCCAATATTGTAATTTTAATTTTCGGGAGGATTTGTAAATTCCATAATTTTTTGTAAAAAGCTTTAGTCTCGGTCTGTAAATTAATAGGATTTTGAATACCCTCCTGTAATAGTGTGTAGGCACTTCGAACCGAAAAATTACCAGAAGGCTCGCCTCTCCAGACTTGGAAATCTTCACTTGCTGACATTGCCAATAGAATCTGCAAAATCTTCTTAGCAACTTCCGCATTGAAGGTATTAGAAATTATATCATCTTTCCACTTTCTGTTTACTGAATCAATCAAATCCGAAACTAATGTAAAATCCCATTTCTTTGATGATTTTGCAATCTATCTTCTTCGTTGCCCGAAATCCAGAGGTCCTCCCAAACAGAAATACGATCCCCTTTGCCAACCCTCCAGCACAGACCTTTTTCCAGAATACCTTTTGCCGATCAGATACTCTTCCAAGTAAGCGAAGGTAAATTACCTAATTGAGCATTTAGAAAACACGTATTCGGATAGTACTTAGCTTTCAACACTCGGGCTAACAAAGAATCTGGAAAATTAATAAGACGCCAACCCTGTTTAGCTAATAATGCAATATTAAATTTATCAAGTTTTCTAAAACCAAGGCCCCCTGCTTCTTTCAAAACACACACATCCTTCCACGTACACCAATGAATACCCTTCGTTCCCTAATTTTCCCCCACTAGAATCTGGCTATTATTCCTTCCAGTTCGTTACATAGAGATTTAGGAAGTAGAAAACACGCCATAGAATAGGTTGGAATGGATTGTAAAACTGCCTTAATAAAAACCTCTTTTCCACCCTGAGAAAGATACTTAACACTCAAATTGTCTATTCTTTGTTTTAATTTGTCCTTCAAATTTTGAAAAGCTACTTTCTTTCCTCTACCCACTAAATTTGGAAGTCCTAAATACCTTTCTGGATTATTTGAGCTTCGAACCCCAATCATCCAAGTAATTACCCTCCTTTCATCCTCCTGCGTATTTGTACTGAAAAAATTGAGGATTTATTATAATTAACACATTGACCCGAATTTAGCTCATATTCCTTTAAGATATTCTTCAATTCAGCAGCTCCTCTCTCTGTAGCTTCTCCAAATAGAATACAATCATCCGCAAATAACAAATGTGAAATCTGCGGACCATTTCTACTCACCTTCACTCATCGAAATGAGTTTCCTTCCGTTTCTTGCCTTAGGAGACTAGAAAGTCCTTCTTCACAAAAAAATAAAAATAAAAATGGGCTCAAAGGATCTCATTGTCTAAGACCTCTAGACAAAAAAATCTTTCTCCAATGACACCATTAAGAACCACTGAATATGATACTGTTGAAACACATTTCTTCAACATGTCAACCCACTCCGTATCGAACCCTAATTTCTTTATTATTTTTTCAACAAAGCCCCATTCCACCCTATAATATGCCTTACTCATATCTAATTTCACTGCCATAAGCCCTTTTTTTCCTAACCTTTTATTCTTCAAAGAATGAAGAAATTCATAGGCTAATAGAACATTATCGCTAATAAGTCTCCCAGGAACAAAAGCACTTTGAGCTAAAATCAATACATCTATTCATCACAAGCCGGAGACAATTCGCGATAACTTTGGCCACCAATTTATAAAGCACATTAGATAAACTAATTGGTCTGAAATTGGTAATATTCAAAGGATTTGAAATTTTAGGAATTAAAATTATATTCATTTTATTAATTTTACTGACACCCATACCTCCATTCAGTAGATTAAGGCAAAACGATGTAACTTCTTCTCCGATAAATGACCAGCACTTTTGATAGAAAAGAGCCAGAAATCCATCCTCCTCTGGTGCTTTTGTTGGGCCTAATTCAGCCAGTGCCTCACGTATCTCTTCTTTTGAATACCTTGCCTTCAATTTCAGATTATCCTCATCAAAGATGCATTGCTTAATTCCCGCCAAAATTCTATCATTATTCCCCCTTCTCCCAGCCGAGAACAACTTAAGGAAATACATTCTGGTAATATCCTCCATTTCTGAAAAGTCTTCTGTTTCCTCACCATCTTCTGATTGCATTAAAAATCACATAAACTAAAATATTTCAAATACACAAAAATGGAAAGCTTAAAATAAGCCACGAGTCTTTATATTGTAAATTTGGAATTTAGTCTTTATACTTTTACTTTTAAGAATTTAGTTTCTCTACTTTTCATAATTCGAAATTCAGGTCTAATTGTTAACATTATTAAAATTATTTTTGTCTAAATTCATGTTTATTACAACATTATTCTTTTAGTTACATTGCTATTATGTGAGTAATTTTTTATTTCAAAATGTCATACTAATAAAATTAGAAAAAAATTAGCAATATTAATAATTGAACTAAATTGAAAATTGAAAAATCGAGAGATTAAATTTCTAAAAATAAAATATAGGGATTAAATTTGAAATTTGTAAAGATTATAAGGACTAATGACATATTTTAATCAAATTAAAATGTTACTCTTGAATTTAATTAATAAAAACATATTTTGGTGCATCGGTTTAAAAACTAATTTAATAATTTTTAAAACAAATAATTCAATCCATCTACACGTAGGATACCTTAGAATTTTTCCAAAGCTGGAAAACACGTCAGCGCTGACTAGGAAAACAAAAAGAAATACAGGCCAGATAATAATATCTACACACACACGCAAGGGGGTTGTATCTCATCCTTTCAAACCAATATCCACATACCACGTGGTAAAATCAGGTGAGTACACGAAAATATGTATTGCGTCACCCACATCCTATCTAAACCCCACTTAAAATGAACCGTCCTCTCCTCCTTGCCCGCATAAAACGCGAATCTCTCTCTTATTATTTATTACCATAATAACATTTCCTTATCTTCCCATTTCTATTTCTATTTCTATTTCTATTTCGATCTCTTCCAAAGTTCCCAAAAAGAAACGAAGAACAACGCACACTTTGAAACAGATCTGAAAGCTGAACCACAATATACTGAAAACCCTACTCTTTAGTTACTTTCCTTTTTTGATTCTTCTGTTTCTTTTGCATGCAAAAGACTGGTAGTGGAGCTTGATTTTTAGGGTTAGGGTTTTGTGTTTACGAGGGGGCGGAGATAGGGTTAAGATTAGGGTTTAGGATAGGACTCCGGTTCGACGGTTATGGGATGCGAAGGGCGCGTTGGGGATTTGGGGAGCCCTATGCCACTGGCATAAGAAGATGATGGGTAGGAGTGCGGACGGAGGTTGCGGCACTGAGGAGAGGCCTTGCCGCCCAATTTCTAGTGTTTCCGGTCGGAGTCCGGCGCGGAAACCTGAGAATGCGTTGAAGCGATTGTCATTTGATGATGTCGGTGTCGATTTCTTTTCTCAGGCAGGTAAAGTTCTTTCTGAACGTTCCCCTTTTGATATACCTGAAGGTGGCTCCGTTTCCGAGTTGAGTGTGCCTACGCTGCCTAGTGGATTGGCAAGTTTGTTAAAGCAGGCTGATAGTAGGAAGAAGCATAAGAAGTCGCATTCTGTAGCGGACAAGAAGTCTTCGAAACAAAAGGAAAAGAAGCAAGGTGGAAGCATTTGGGTTGAAACAAAAGAGTATTTTAGGGACTTGGCATTACAGGATATTGACGCTTTGTTTAAGATTACACCGTCTAGCTCTTTAGCTGCCAGGAAGAAGTGTTTTATTATTCCGTATGTTGGCGATGAGCCGAGGGTGAATTTGAATTTGGATGCCGACGTGAGCGAGAAGGCAAGCGTGAGTTGTGGAGAGCATTTAAATGTTAGGAATGAAAATGGCGGTGTTGGAATAGAAGAGGAGAAGGTGGTGGTCGAGGAGGAGGCTGAGCAGTTAATGGAAATTGATAGTGTGGAAACGCAAGCTCAGTTTTCACTAAAGAAAGAAAGAGGATGTTCTGTTTCAGATTCATCTAGTGGCTTAGGGTGGCTTTTAGGGTCTAGGAGTAGGAGATTGACATCAGAGCGGCCTTCTAAGAAGAGGAAGCTCCTTGGAGATGATGACGGGCTGAAGAAGGTATTAGTCGCGTGTCAATGTGATGGGAATTCATCTTTATGTCATTTTTGTTGCACTGATGATACCAGAAAAGAATCGAACAGATTGGTTGTTTGCTGTTCTTGTAAGGTTGCTGTTCATCAAAAGTGTTATGGTGTCCAAAATGACGTTGATAGTTCTTGGTTATGTTCTTGGTGTAAACAGAAAAATGATAGCAATGATGCCGGGAAACCCTGTGCACTTTGTCCAAAGCTGGGCGGTGCTTTAAAGCCCATCCAAAAGAGTGATGAAAATAGTGGGTCTGTGGAATTTGCTCACATGTTTTGTTCGATCTGGATGCCTGAGGTTTATGTAGAAGACTTGACAAAGATGGAACCAATTATTAATGTGGGAGAAGTAAAGGGAACTAGAAAGAAATTAGTCTGTAATGTGTGCAGGGTGAAGTATGGTGCTTGTGTCCCATGCAGTCATGGTATGTTTGTTGCTACCTTTTCCTTTAGATCACATTTCTTCTCTTTTTCTGGTTGGTGCACAACGAGAACGTCCTTTTATTCAAATCTTTGGTTACTTTTGACATCCATTAGTATAGACATTTGCAATTGTAAAACATGTTCTTTGAAGTGCTTCCTATCAAGCATGATGGCTTAAATAAAAGAAGATTTTTTTTGCCATGGTATCACCTAAGTAGATGCTTCTTGTTATTAGAAAATGCCTTTGTTTCCTGTATTTACTGTTTATACAAATAATTTCCGCATGCTCTCTTTTCCCGTATTTTAACAGAAATTGATATAGTGTGTTTGAAACACAGTAAGTTGGATGATTCGAATTAAAGAGCCTATCTAAAACATTTGCCCTTTCTGTTAAGGGTGAATGATTGCTTTGCTGCCTTTTGTGCTAGATTGATCTCACTTTTTCATCCCCTGGCGAGTTCTTCTGGTTCCATATTTTGATGCAGCAATTTGTTCCACAGTTATGAAATAGTCTCATCATTTAATTGTATCAAAGTATCTGCATGATGAATTTCTGCTAGAGAGAAGATATACTTGTCTACAACATTTGTTGCTTTTTCATTGTCAGGAATATTATCAGTGGCAGTTGGAAAATAAACTTAGATATTTCTCATAAAAAGAGTGGGTGTGAGGCTAGATGTTTAATTTTGAGGTTGTAATGTTTTGCTTACAAACAAGAAAAATGGTAACTTAAGGCCTTGTGGTGCGAGACTTGTTTAGTAGCTGTGGTATTTAAATATCCAGCTTTCTGGCTTTCCATGCTTCTTGGCAGCTTTTGGTTTATTGTTTACACCCATGTGGTATAGAATTTGGTAAAGCTTGATTAGAATCGCTGTTTCTGGAATCTTTATTTATAGAAAGTTTGCGTTCCTTTTTGTGTTTTGAATGTGGGGAAACAGATAAGCCACTTATTGGATGTGCAATTGCAGAATTTATTCTCATATAACGTGAATTACTTGGAATGGAGCTTCTAGAAGTAGGATGTTTGATGGAAAATATTCACCAACTTCTCTGGGTATTATCTTCCATTGTTAATTTTGTAACTCTTCCCCTCTTCCTGTAAAGTATTGTTTGGTTTGAGTAGTTTTTGAGAGTACTATGAAGAAGGAAGCAATGTAATTTGGCATTCCGCCTTGGACATATGAGGAAGAAAGATGCAAGAAAGAGAATGAAACAAACATGATGAGGATTGGAGAAAATTCGAATGTTAATAAGAAACAATAGATAAAATATTTAAAAGTTGAGTTAAAAGTTGAAAATTCAATCATGCAACTACTTTCACCTTGTTTCTTTGGTCAACTACTTTGTCTTTTTCTTTTGCTGGTTTGGTTTATTTTGTTTCATTTTTACATATTTTAGATCAATTAGGATACTTGGGCATCAGTTTATCTACTTTTATTGGCCAACAAGTTGCTTGATTATTTGTAGGATTTTACTTTCTTTTAAATACTCAGAACCAAAACATTAATAATACATGTTCCTTTCATAAAAAATGTCAAATAATGGAAGGGTAATTTGGATGAATTCCTCTGTTCTGCCTCTATCCTCATTGCAGATCCTTTATAACCATATCACTCTATCCGGGATTCCAAATAGTTGACATTTCAGACACATACATACCCTTAGGAACTGCTTATGCTGATATTTTGAGGTTTTTGCTGAAGATCTTTTGGTTTGTTTACACGGGATCGGAAGGGTATCACCAAACCTATACACGACCCTGAGCTAGTTAGGAAGTGTAATGTTTGTGATCTCAAAACTTCCACCGTTGTTTGTGGGTTCTTGCCCCTGAAATCTGCTTTGGTGCCTTGAATTCCCGTTGACAGTTGCTTTTCTCTGGGGTATAATAACTGTTGTCAGGGATTTAAGGAACTGAAGGGTGAGTAGCATTTGATAAATTCCCTCATTCTGGTTTGAGTCCAATCATTATATTTTTGTTTTCTGTTGGAAGCTGAAACTGATGCTTCTGAGTTTCAAAGGGACTGTACTGAGGTCACGGATTAATTTTCCTTATTGTAGAGCACTGCAAGAACTCCCTGAAGGAAAGCATGCTTATGCTTTTCCGGATTGCAATGTGTTTTTATGTTATTATGTGTCATGTAAACATTAGATTTACATGGTATATTTACCTCCCATGTCCTTAATATCTGTTTTTCTTTTTGTTTTGTTATACTAATCATGTATGTATCCCGCAGCATAGTTAATGGTTTATCAAGTAATGCAGTTCTGAGAAAAAACTAAAATGATCTTGACGTAAACAATCACCTAGATTTTATCTTTCATGATGTTGGGGACCTAGCTGCAATTGAACAATTTTTGCTAACTTAATTAGTGTGCCACTTTAAGGCTGAAATATTTGCTGTCCTTTCATGTTTGTTTTCTGTTGTTTATTAATCCTCTATTTTGAACATGTATATAATGCTTTGACTTGTGATGGATGCTTTTTTTGGGTGTTTTTTTCAGGCACTTGCAGAAACTCATTCCATCCTCTATGTGCAAGAGAAGCCGGGCATAGAATGGAAGTTTGGGCAAGATACGGGTGTGATAATGTAATTCTTTTTTTTTTCCCTTCTTTTTTGTGGAGTTGTTTTGCTATTATTGATTAGCAGTGACTTTGCTCTTATTTTAGGTTTTCTCATCATAAATCTTCAGCTATTCTTAGTGTTTTTACAGATCGAGATGCGGGCATTTTGTTCTAAGCATTCAGAAATCCGGAATAACAGCAGTTCCCCACAACTTGGAGAACTTTGTGCAGCTGCTAATGACTTTTCTATAGCCAACCAGTTCTCTCCAACATCTATGGAAAAATCTCAAAATTTAAAAATTGGCCATAAAGATGAAGACAAAATTACAGTGGACATACATGATCCAGATGACAACTCTGATAAATCTGGTGATGGTGAATTGCAAGAGATAGGCTTCTTTGATACCAGATTAGATGCCCGAGTTTTGTCAGAATACGGTGACTTGCAGCAACTTGTTGACATGGGGCTGCTGGAGAGGAGCAATATAAATGATCATGACCCATCTGACCCCCATAATTTTGCACTGGTTTTGAAGAAGGTAGCTAGTCCAGTACGCAAAGGATTTGTAGTTTTTTTCTCAATGTTTGGAAAGCCACAGATTATTATTTGACTCACAATCTACAATTTATGCAGCTGATTGCCCGAGGAAAAGTCAATGTAAAAGATTTAGCATTGGAGATTGGACTCTCGGATGACTCTTTGAGTGCTTCATTAGATGTAATAATACCTACAATCATGTGCTTCCTTATCCCCAAATTGTTTTTTGCAAATCAGTTTTAGCTATCATTTTGTGCTTTTATCTTCCTTTAATTTTCTTTAATGTTACTTTTGGTCCTTCTTTCTTCAGGGTGATAGCTTGACACCCGACTTGCAAGGCAAATTAATTAAATGGCTCAAAAATCATGCTTATATGGGCTCTTCCCCCAAAAAGTTAAAAGTTAAGATGAAGCCTTTGATGTCATCCAAGGATGAGACTGGAGCAACTGATGGTTATGACGATATAATGGACTTTATGTCTGATATACCAAATCCTGTTGCTGTTAAGTCTGTGCCTCCTCGGAGAAGAACCAAGAGCAATGCGAGGATTTTGAGGGACAATGAAGTAATATGCTCATCAGATGAAATTATTAATGACAATGGTTTAGTGATGGATAAAGTTATGGTTGATAGACTTGCCAAGGAAGAAATATATGATTTAAGTGAAGCATCCATTCTCGATGCCATTGGAAAGGTTAGATATCAATTTTTAATATTAGCTCCAAGGTCTTTTGACAAGTTAACTTTTAATCCTTTTAATTGATTATAATGTTAGAATTGTCTTTGAACCAACATTTACATCTTATGTTTTCTTATTGTTGCTAATAATTGCTGGGTGTATTAATTCCATGGGTTTTTCTTCATGATTGGTATCTTTTCCTCATTTATTATGTACATTGGTTGCTGACTAGTAGCATTTTAGGTGCTTTTTTCTTTTAGAGCCCATTTTCTGTGCTGTTGGGCTGTTTCCATTTAACTAGATGTTTTTAGTCATTGACATTGATTATACTTCAAACAACTTTTGTGCATATTGCTTTATGCTTATGCATCCTTTCTCTTTTTTATTTTTTTTGTTTGTTTGTTTGGAGGTTTGGGGGGGGGGGATAAGTTTTATGGAGTTGGTTTAGTTGAGGGTGCACAAGGGATACTTTGTTTTTGTTTTAGTCGTCTGGTTTATTTTAGCTCCTCCCCTTGTAACATAGAGCCCCTTCTCTTCCTATTGCTTTGACTTAGAATTTGTTTAGTGTTTAGATATTCCCTTTATGTATGATATGATCTCCCCAATCAAATTTGTCCTAATTGTGTCTTCCATTGTACGGATGGACGTTGTAGTCTATAGTATGATTCTAGAAAGTTGCTTGCTGGTGCTGCTTTTGAGTAGATACGTTCCTGCTTACAAATCTATTCTGCTCCCTGTGATTCCTTTTTGTCCATCAATTTGAGTTTTAGAGAGAGTTGGTCTGCCCCACCTGTTAAAGTGCAATAGTTGTGAAAGTGAAGAGTTTCCTTGTGATGTATAAAACTATTATATTAATATGAACATTGAATGATGAATTACAGAGGATATACTTTGAGAAAATTTTATGTTTTATTTCATCTTAAGTGAAGCTGATGCTTACTTTTTCTTTTTATTGCAACTGTTTTTTTTCCTTTTAAGATGTGTTCATGTAATAATGATGTGCACTTTGTTTCTTTTAATGAATCAAAAAGTGCAAAAAAGAACTTGAAATGTTTAAGATAGTGCCCAAGTGCTTTAATTTCTCACTGATTTCTTCTTTCAATGTCTCAAGGTTTTATAGAAGAAACTGCTTTGGAAATAGTATGTTTATGCGCCTTTATCTAGTCATGTGTTCCTTCTATATCTGCTTTTATAGGTTTTATTTTATTTTATGCCCTTTCCTTATTTAGTTCCTCTCTTACCTTTTGTTTTCTTTTGCTTAAGTGGGTTTTTTTTTTCCATTTGTGTAGAATTCAGCCAAGCCTGATGATTCCCTGGACTCCTCAGACAGGCATTTGCCTGCATCTGAAGGTACTTATTTTTGAATTATTTTCTGTTATGTATGTAATACCCTTTGTCAAAATCATATTCTTGATCTGGTTCACAATTGTGGGTTAAGTAATGCACTCTCGTTCAAAGTGCTGGTATTTTGATATTTCAATCCTTTTCATGTATACTCTTGCATTTGTTCTTTCATTCTCTCTATTTTAATTCCAGGGGGCTTGTCTTTCAAATTTTTGGTTTGCAAGGAACATACTTGTAGGAAAATTGATTAATTTTCTTTTTCCTTTTTTCGGTGCTTTTGCTGCTAAAGTTCATGATGAGTTCCAAGAGAGAGTTTATGTGTCTAATCTGTTTATAGTGGCCAAAAGTTTTCCTTTTTCTTTTACTTTATGTCAGTCAAAGTGGGTTTACATGTTTCTGATTTTTATGTTGAAGTAGCGTATTATTAGCTTGCTTTATGAAATATTTACTTCTGTCCTGCATATGTTGCCAAAAGCTAGGCAGATGAAAGTCTATTTTCTAGATTTGTACTTATTTGTCTGTGAAATGCTTGGTTTTGTACTTTTTCTGTACTGTTTCGGGTTCTGATTTTCTTGATCTGGTATGTTCAGATTTTATTTTGGTTGCCATGCTACTTTATTCTAGAGATATGGCTTCCCTTGTAAATTTCTTTCTTGGTGATTTGGTTTGAGCTGATTGTTACACGGTTGGCTTCATATGCCATGATCAGTGTAAATAGACCATTGTTATTATTGTCGTGGTGTTCATGCATTATGCAGAACAGATTCACATGTTAAGGCTGGTAAGTCAATGAGTTGTTAGATAACTAACATTAAGGCTAGATCTTAGCATTTCTTATAGTCCTAACTTTTAGTTGAAGTATGACTCTGACATCACTTTGGAAGGATAAATTACAAAACGTTCTTGTAATAACTAACATTAAGGCTAGATCTTAGCATTTCTTATAGTCTTAGCATTTGTTCTTGCATGTTTACAAATATCCTCCCAAGGATTTTGTAAGACTATACACTTTCTAGTTTCTCCCTTAATTTGTTTTAAAAATAGTTGTTTACCTCCTGAAATTAGGAAGTAATATTTGACATTTGCTCTGAAGGTGAAACAAGTTCATGTTTTCAGAAATGTGGGGAAATTATAATTAGGCAATATGGTCAAAGGATTGTTTGTACAATATGAAATACCTTTGACAGCATCTCCTCTTCTTTTTGCCCCGAAGTTTCTGTTATTATGTTTTCTTCTAATGGGCATAGTGTATCAAATAATTTCTTGTCTCTAATGATTTTGATATAATTTGCATCTCTAACTTAAAATTTTATGATTGAACAGGAAATTCACCTGATCTCTTAAATGATGGCTTCTATGAAAGCAGTCGATCAGAGATGCCAGCAACTCCTGAGAAGATTACAGTAGCAACTTCAGAACAAGAAAGTTCCATTTTCCCAATTGTGAATCTCATGTAAGCTTTGTGAAAAGACATTTGTTAAATCTATAGGCTATAGGTCTCTCTCTCTTAATCGAATTGATGTTTGTTTATCGTTTACAGGAGCTTTTTTTCTATTTTGATGAGATATTTTCTTATTCTTTGATAATTTTGTATTGCAGAAGTGAAGAGTTTTCTAATTTTTATATCCACCCCTATATACGCAAGAAATTTCTTCAGATGCACGATAAATTTATTTGTAACAACAGAGTAGGCAAGTTTGAAGACGGAATGAACACATTAAATGAGTTGGATGGTAAGTTTCGTGTCATTAGTTAGTCTGCAGTTTCTTCTTTCTTTGTGCTAGTTGTTTTGGACACGTGACTCAGGTCTGACTAGCTGCACTTTGCCAGGTAAAAGGGTGAGAGATCGCTCTTGCTTGGTGGCTGCTTCTACCGGCAGTGTTTATTCTAGTCATGAAAGTGAACATCCCAAGTGCAATGAGAAGAGTAGTACACCTGATGGTTTAGATTTTTCTATTAAGGCTAGGAAATTGAGATCTCTCAAATTGTCTCCAAAGGATGAAGTGGAAGGGGAAATTATATATTATCAGGATAGATTAATGCACAAAATAATTACTAGAAATTGTGTTACAGGTATTCACATTTTCCGCTAGTGTTCTTTAGTGTGTCTGTTTGTGCTGTTTCACGCTGATTTATAACAATAGAACCTGTATTTTGTACGATGTTCTCCTTGCAGATAATCTGGTTTCTAGAGTTGCTAAAAGTCTACCGGTTGAGGTTGAAGCTGCAAGGGAACAAAGATGGGATGCTGTGCTTGCTAATCAATATCTTTATGATCTAAGAGAAGCAAAGAAGCAGGGCCGTAAAGAGAGAAGGCATAAGGAGGCACAAGCTGTATTGGCTGCTGCAACTGCTGCTGCAGCTGCTTCTTCCAGAAATTCACTATCAAGGAAAGATGGTGAAGATTCTAGTCAGCAAGAGGTTATTCTCATGATCTTTTTTCTTTCTATGAAATTTTCTCGTACCTCCAGATAAGCATGCAATTTTACTTTATTTACCTTTGTAGAATATATTGAAGCTGAATGCTTGTGTTGGGAGAGCTGGCATTAGCTTGCTGCAAAGATCAAAAGATGCTTGGGATGCTGTTCCACGAATTTCATCTGAGAAGTACTCTGATATCGTTCAGTCGGTGTCAGATTTTTCTAAAGAACATCCTAGGTCATGTGACATCTGCAGACGGTCTGAGACAGTACTAAATCCTATTTTAGTCTGTTCTGGATGCAAGGTTTTCTAGCTTGGAACCATTATTTTTTCTTTCCTAAATGGAAATTCTCTTCATCTGTTAGGGTTTTTGAGTTACTTCTTCTGCTTACAGGTTGCTGTTCACTTGGATTGCTATCGCAGTGTTAAGGAACCTTTGGGTCCTTGGTGTTGTGAATTATGTGAAGAATTGTTCTCATCAAGATCCTTCGAAGCTACATCTCTAAATTTTTGGGAGATATCTTATCCTGCTGTTCATTGTGGTTTATGTGGCGGTACTACCGGTGCTTTTAGGAAATCTGTGGATGGCCAGTGGCTACATGCTTTCTGTGCTGAGGTGATTTTTCCTTGCCCCTTGGTCATTAACATTTCATCTCTTATTCAATCAAATGAAATGAAGTAAACTTTTCCTACTATTTTGTAGTGGGTTCTTGAGTCAACATTCAGAAGGGGACAAGTAAATCCTGTAGAAGGAATGGTATGTATGCATGTTAAGGCATTAGGTACTTACTAATTTGAGAGTTTAATAGATCTTATTTAAATTTATATGGAAATGGAATATCAGGAGAAGGCTTCAAGGGGGGTTGACATTTGTTGTATATGCCATCGAAAGCATGGTGCATGCATAAAGGTGAGTTTTGTGGACATTTTCTTTCTTCTTTCTGAAAAGATATTTGTTTTTTGTACTTGGTATTTTCTACAAGTTGTTGCCTAAGATACTTTGTAGCTAAGCAGGTGTGGTTTTGTTCTTTGCAGTGTAGTTATAATCACTGTCAGACCACTTTTCATCCCTCCTGTGCTAGAAGCGCAGGCTTCTGTATGAATGTTATGCTTGCTGGTGGCAAATTCCAGCGCAATGCTTTTTGTGAAAAGCACAGTGTGGAACAGAGAGCAAAGGTCTAAATTTGACTTTTGTATAAAATTGTTGAATCGGTAGTTTTTGTTTATTTTTCCTTATCTGTTGAACAATTTCTGTAGGCTGAAACTCAGAAGCATGGAGTTGAAGAGTTGAAAAACGTGAAGCAAATTCGGGTAAGGGCATTCTTGTTTAGTTTTAGTTTTTTTGCCTTGCATTACTTTTGGTGTTACAACTTACATTATTGTATGAATCTGTGTGGATTCTCCTCTACAGGTTAAACTGGAGAGGTTACGCCTTCTTTGTGATAGAATCATCAAACGTGAAAAATTGAAGGTAGTTGTTAGAAATGGTAAAGCTATTTTCTTGTTTTGCTGATGTGATTGCTGCTTAGAGGGGGTTTTCTATTTGTACGTCTAAATATGAGAATGTGATTATGAATGTTTGCAGCGGGAGTTGGTTGTTTGCTCACATGAAATACTTGCACGCAAAAGAGATCATGTTACTCGTTCACTGCTTTTTCATAGTCCTTTTCATCCAGATGTTAGCTCAGAATCTGCAACAACTTCCCTCAAAGGTCACACAGATGGTTACAGATCATGCAGTGAATCGATGAGATCAGATGATATAACTGTAGACAGTACTCTTTCAGTTAAACACCAAATAAAGATTCCTGTGTCCGTGGAAAATGATCAAAGGACTGATGATAGTTCCACATCACAGAGCCTTTTTGTCCCAAAGCCAATTGATAGGGTTCGATTCTCTGGGAAGCAGATCCCTCATAGATATTCGCTTGCATCTCGTGACAGTTTAGATAATGCTGAAAGGAACTTAAAACTAAGGAAGGTATGGTTCTTTCTTTCTTTCCTTTTTTTGGAGTCGTTATTTGTTTCTCTCGCACGTGTGTGTACACACACAACCTAAAAATCTCGGCTGATGGTTGCCTTGTGGTGAATCTCAGCCAATTGAAACATTTGAAAAGGAGTTGGTAATGACATCAGATGAAGCATCGATGAAGAATTCACGGTTACCAAAAGGATATTGTTACGTACCCGTTGATTGTCTTCCTAAGGAGAAGCAGCACGCACAGGATGCTTGTTCTGATGGACAATTGGAGCACAATGGATAAGGCTGAGTCAATACCTGGATGTTTCGATTGCCTATGATGAGTGATGACCATCTATGCCACTTTATAACTGCATTCCACGCAGGTGACTTGCTTATCAGATTATGAAGGCGGTAACTAAGGTGGCAAAATCAGTGCTGAGATGTTGAGTGGGGGAGCTGCATTGTATGGTTGGTGATGGGGGTGGATACGAGGAGTTCTGGCTTCAGTTTTGTATATTCACAAACAGTTATAATCGTACAGTGGATGAGCGTTCATTCCATCATATCATGTTTTGGCAAGTCTTCAAGGTCAGGGTCTTAGGGATTGAGGATCGCAGATTGGTGATTTGTTTATTGTACCTCTTTTTAATACGGCGAAGGTACGTATTGCCCACAATGCGTGCTGTGTATAGGTATTCAGATATGTATTTAATGTCAACCTGCAAAGAAAATGGTGCCCAACTTGAGATCCATACAGGGATATGCCGATTCTTTCCTTTGGTTTATGATTATTTTCATCTGCTCTTGGTTTGTCGTCTTTAGCTGATCAGTGTTAAGGTAAAATCTAATAAAACCAAAATTTACAAGTACAAAATTTATATATCTATTTTTTCAGAACCAGAGGTGGAATTGTGCTGTTCCTTTAGAGTTGATATGAAATTGTTTTTGTTAACTAATGATACATGGTAATTTGTGTATTCTTGTTTATGTTAGGGTTTTTTTGTTATTATCATAGTTAAAGACTAATGATATTATATGTACAAATAATGGACATGTTATAATTATTTTATATGTATGTATGTATGTATGTATGTATGTATTCTTATCATGTTTGAAATTTTTTCCCTTGTATACTATAATCATGTCGAATCTCTTGAAATTATATTAGTCTCTATTTTCAAATCTTCCAACCCTGCGTGGATTTTTACTTTTATGTTGTTTGATCAAACTGTGTGGCGACTTTTTTCTATTTAAGTTTGTTTACTGATATTTAACTTTTCTCGTTTAGTGTCGGACGCTAATTTAATTAGTTAATGACGAAGATCTTTACTAAATAAATTATATTATTTTAAAAGTTTTTTTGTCATTTTATATTTTTTCATAAAAATAGAAATATAAATATAAAATTTGAACTAAAGTTTTTATGATTATTTTACTATTTAATCAAAATTTTAACATTTGAATGTCATTATTATAGAAATTTTGTTTTCCATCCATTCCATGTTTCTAATCATTTAGAGTACGTTTGGTTCGCTCTATTGGAATAGAGGGGTAATGGAATAGAGGCGTAATAGTAATTCAATTATTTGGTTGAATGTAATAGAATAGAGACGTAATAGTATTCTTGTGTTTGGTTGAATGGAATGGAGGTGTAATAGCACAAGGGAAAAAATTAAAATGACTAGAATGCCCTTAGCAGAAATTTGTTTTGTTAAATGATTATTGTTATTGTTATTAAATTTTAATAAGATTATTAATATCAATAATAAATAATTTAATCATATTTTAATATAATTATTATTAAATATATTTTAATTAAAATATATAATTTAATAAAATTCTTAATAATCAATATTCTTATATGAATTTGCTAAATCATAATATATGAAACTAGAAAATATAATTTAACATAATTATTATTAAATATATTTTAATTAAAATATATAATTTAATAAAATTCTTAATAATCAATATTCTTATATGAATTTACTAAAATCATAATATATGATGCTATAAAATATAATTTGAAATAATTATTATTGAATATATTTTAATTAAAATATATGATTTAATAAAATTCTTAATAATCAATATTCTTATATGAATTTACTAAAATCATAATATATGATACTTTATAAAATTAAAATTAAGTTCAATATCATGAATCAAAAGCTCAACATTGTATAAAATTATTATTAAATATAAATGAAAAGAAATTAAATTATAATTCAACAAGTTTAGCACTATACAAAAAAATAATTCAAACACCACCAAAGTTTCACAAACTAGATACATAAAATAACATAAAGAAATCTACTCAAACTCATTTTCTCCCTAAACCACCAATCTCCTAGTTTTCCATGCTCATGGTCGTGCAGTAAGATGATAATTATCATGATTTATCATTTACATATATCCATAAAAAAATCAAGTTAAAGTAACAGCAAAGGAATCACAGTCAATCAAGTTCAAAGCATGGAAAAATTGTTTCAATTGTTAGCCTTGCAATTGAAATCATACATCCCCCTTTAGGTATATCATTAAACAAACAGGACAGCTGTTTATACGCCCCCTTTTGACAACTTCAATCACATATATCCATCGAAAAGCTTGTAAGATGAAAACTTCAATCGAACTATCCCCTTTTGACAGCTGTTTATACGCTCCCGATGTTCAGCTGACGAGGTTTTTCAATACTGCTTCGGCCGGATGCTCGAATTTAGGGAGTGCCCATTCCTGTTGGACTATGTCAAGACCATCTGCATCATTCACTGTATATCATCCATTGCTGCCAAAAGAAATCACAATTTTAGATGAGATAAACAATGAGTCCACAACCAGAGAAAGTGTAGTACACAATCTAAAATAAAATGTAACAGGAAGTTCATGATCCTAACCATTTTCCTCTCCTAGAATCAGATTAAATAAACCCCTCAAACCAAACAAATTGAGGAAATACCTACAAATGAAAGAATTTGTGAATAAACTGTAGTATTAAGCCAAGAAAGTCTATAAAAATTAGAAGAGCTCAGAGAAAAAAACCAATACCATGAGCGGCTACTAACATAGCTCACATCAACTGTGCTAAGGTCAGAGAAAAAAACCAATACCGTTTAAATTGACAAAAAGATGAGCAACAATTCTCAATTTCTTCTGTAAAAATAAAAGTAAGCGATTAGTTATGGTGACAAAACGTACCAAAGCAGTTGCGGTGCATGCAATGGATGAAGATTGTTTTCTACTTCTTCCTACACTAGGTTATGATTGCAAGCCAGGTTCCCATGGCTAATCCGAGTCGGAATTCTAACCAAGCCACAACGGCTACTGCATTCAATTCGTGACTCTAATCGATGTCCTGCCGAAAACCAATAACAAATTTTATCATCATTAATCTAAGAAAAATTGAATGAATAATAAAATAAAGTTCCAAGAAAAATACCAGTAGATAATGAAGGCCGCAAGGGGGCAGTAACACTAGCAGCCAGCATTTTGCAAATAGCTACAACAAAGGCTATTCAAATAAGAACAAACCCTGAAAAATATACGAAAGATTGCATTATTAGATAATATTTCAACGTTTAAAATAATGAAACCCCATCAAAAGAAATTGAAAAACAAATGAACATGTAGGGATTAATAATTAACAACCCTATAGAGGCTAAAAGAACACAAAAGCAACTGAAATAAAAATGACCCAATTATTTTTTATGATTCTCAAGAGCAAAAACAACCTCAATAGGCATAATTAAATCCAAATTAAAATAACATCCATGGAATTCAATACAACAGAAATTAAAGGAGAAACAAAAAGAACTTGAAACCTTGAAGAAGGTGCTGGGTAGGAGAAAACTGGAGAAAGCAAAGGCAGATGCCGACTTTAAGAAAGGGACGAGAAGAACTGGGAAATGGAAACCCCACGTCTAGGAAGAAGGAGAAGAACAGGGCTCAAATAAATGCCGTAAAATCCTGCCAACTTTGAAGGCTGTTATTTTTGTAGAGATGTGGGCGTGTGGAGAACTATGAGAAACAGAGGGAGCAAATCGGCAGAAACTGTGAGAAACAAAGGGAGCAAATCGGCAGAAAAGAAAAGAAAAGAAACAGAGGGAGCAAATCGGGCGAAATGCTTAGGGCAAATCGGCAGAAGCTAGAAGGAAGGAACAGAAGAGGCAAAGGGGAACAGAAGAGGCAGAAGGTAAAACAGGGAGGGTAAAGTGAAGCAGCACCTAAAGGGACGGATTAGAAATCAGTAATGTATTACACCCGTAATAGCATTACCATAAACCAAACAACGGAATAAAGGGGGCTTAAGTGGAGCCCATCGATTAGGGGTGTATTGGCTATGCCAATACACTCAACCAAACATGGTGGTAAACGAGAGCCTTCTTTTACATATGTGGAGTAATGTTTTCTTTAAGGAGTTTAAATAGTTAGCTTTTATGGTTGTATTTAAGTAAAGGGTAAACAATATTCGTGGTTACTCTAAAGTAGAGTCCATTTTATTTTGATTATTTAATTTTTTTGTAATTTAGTCATTTTAAACAAGATAATTGTGCGGATTAGTCATTGCGGTTAAATTTTTTGTTTTCTTTTAATGGTTTATTGATGTGGCGTATTAGCATAGTGAATGATTGATACATGTCAAATTTTTTTTATGACTTTTGACTAATGTTTAGATACTTCATTATATTTAGTTAAAAACTTTTTTCCTCTAAAAACATCTATAGATGTCTTTAAATTTAAGTCAAAAGTCAATAAAAAAACTACATATCAGTCACTAAATAGGTTAATATGTCATGTCAGTAATCCATTAAAAGAAAATAAAAATTTTATACATAATTAAGTCACATAATTCTCTTATTTAAAGTGATTAGATTAAAATTTATTTTAAAATAATTAAAATAAAATAAGACTATTTTAAAGTAATTATAGAGCATTTAATGGTGAATATCAAGTTATGTTAAATGTAAATGTTTAGATTTTCTAAATTACTTGGATAAATTAGCACAAGAATGAATTTTTTTTTTTGATGTACAATTTTTTTCCTCGATTTAAAAATAGATTAAACTCTGGTTCCATGCGAGAATCTATAGCACACCTTTTAAATAGTATTTTATACTTTTTGGAATGTGTCAATTTGTCATTGGATGAGTTTTTATAAGAAATGCCACATGTCAATAGCAAATTGGTACATTAGTGTCATATTATTTTTCGTCACAACATGGGGTAAGGCTTCCTTTGGATGCAACTAGTTCTTAGTGCGTTGATTTTTTTAGGCTAAAAAAAATTGCAACTGAAATGTTAGTAAACGCAAGGCTGTTTGGAAAGCATTGTTCAGTACGTTGAAAATGCATTTCACCTCACTGGAGGCTTAATTCCAGATTAGAGTTAAGCCTGTTAACGAAATGATTTTATAGGTATCAATTTGAGAATAAAAAAATCATAAGTATCACCTTGAGGAATGAGTTATGGTTCAGGAACTAAACTACATATTACCCCCAACATGTGACCATGTTACATATTGTGTAAATGTTGAAAGTTAATTTTTTTTAGAATCAAGACTAAATTGATGTAATTTGTAAATGTTAAAGGTCAAAGCTATTATGTTAATTTTAAAAGTTATCACTGTTAGCCAGTTCGTGATTAAAAAATATAAAATCGAATAGTTGAGTGGTTATTTTGTAACCTTTCATGATTGGGTAGTCACTATTTTATAACTTTTTATAGTTGAGTGATAAAAAAATTACTAATCATCAGGTGATAAAAATTTCACATAGTGATGACAACAAGTAAAAAAGAAATTAAAAATGGAGTTAACTGGACATCTTTAAATTATAATTTCATTTTAAATTGATTTTCAATTTTCAAAAAATTTTAGTTACATTTTCAAACTATCAATGTTATTGCTAATAAGGATATTTTATTATTGAAATTGTTAATTTAACCATTAAATGACACGTAAAATTTTACATGACATAATTTAAAATGAAAAATTTAAAGAAAAGTAAAATATTATCTCATAAATTTTAAAATTTAAAACTAAAAATAAAGTAAAACCTCAGGAAAGTGAATAATAAGCGTTGAAAACCTCAAAACTAAGATTTTTATAAGATCTATTTTTCTTTAAAATTTTCATTTTAAATTATGTCACATAAGATTTGAAATCTTATTTAACAATTAAGTTAATTATTTTAGTAATGTAAGGACCTTATTGATATAACATTGATACCTTGATGTTGTAATTAGAATGTTTTAATGTTTGAGGACCAATTTAAAATGAGGGTCATAATTTGGGGATGTTTGGTGCAATTAACTCACATAAAGGTCAAGTACGGATTAAGGTGAAGATAGAAGAATATATAAAGCCTGTGGGCCAAAGCCCAAAAGATTGATCATCTTCCATCTTTTACCATCCAAATCTCCAGCCCACTCCAATTCTGAAAACTCTTCCAATGGGTTCCATTGACACGCCGACAATTACAGAGAACGGTTCGACCCAGTTACAAGCCGCCGCTCCTTCCGGCGGCGACCACAATCCTCCGGCCTCAGCTAACGGAGCGCAAGTGGAGGTGTCGCCGGAGCCTGAGGCAACGAAAAAGAGGAGGTCGAGTATGCTACCGCTGGAGGTGGGTACTCGCGTGATGTGCCGCTGGAGGGACGGCAAATATCATCCTGTCAAAGTTATCGAACGCCGTAAGATGCCCTACGCTGTGCCCTATGATTACGAATACTACGTTCATTACACCGAATGTAAGTTCTCTTTTCTCCTTTAGATTTAGGGTTTTTAATTAATTTTTCATTTTTAGGGTTTTTCAAATTTTAGTTAAATTTTAGAATTATTATGCTAGAAATGTTAGAAAATTAAGTTTTTTTTTCCATAACCATGAGAGTGATATTGAAATTATAGTTAATAGGAGGCTTGACGAATGGGTGAAGCTTGAACAGCTTGATCTTGATTCTGTCGAAACTGTTGTCGATGAAAAGGTTGAAGACAAGGTAGATATCCCTTTCTAATGCAAATTCTACATTTCATTTCCCTCACTCGTTATCTTTGAGGGTGTGTTCTTTTGAATAACTTTGCCAATGAGGTTTTCAGGTAACAAGCTTAAAAATGACACGCCACCAGAAGCGGAAGATTGATGAGACGCATGTAGAAGTAGTGAGTATATGTAAAACTTTCAGTTACTCGAGTCAAAGATGGGGGCATGTGATGGTTGTAAATTTGGTTGCTCTTTGTATTTCTGTAAATCTATAATAGTCTGCTCTGTTGTTTTCTAATAGGGCCATGAGGAGCTCGATGCTGCTAGCTTGCGTGAACATGAGGAATTCACAAAGGTGAAAAATATAGCGACCATAGAACTTGGAAGATATGAAATTGAGACATGGTACTTCTCGCCCTTTCCGCCAGAATATAATGATTCGCTGAAGTTGTACTTTTGTGAGTTTTGCCTCAACTTCATGAAGCGCAAAGAGCAACTTCAGAGGCATATGGTGAGCATTCCCTTAGTATGGCAATACTTTTCCTCCTGCTGTACTTTATGTTGGAATACATTTAGAATTTTAATTGTCCTCCATTTACCAGTTCCTTTCTAGCTTTCTAAGCACCTAGTCTAATGCAACTTTGAATGTCTCTGCAGTGTAATTGCTTATATAGAAAGTTTTAATTGTCGCCTATGTATCTGTTTGTCTATGGCCATTGTGTTTTATGATCAAGATATGGTGCCAATAGTCTTTTTCTCTTTATATCTTGAAGTAACATCTTAATTTGCACGTCTCTGTGGTGTACTTGCTTATATAGAAGGTTTTATTTATGCCTGCATTTATATTATGGGTTCTCTACTCTCTTTATCATCTCTGGGATAGATGGAATGTGTTATAGATGTTAGATATTGCTCAGTTGAAAGAAAAAAAATGTCTTTGTTGACGTGCAATTGCCTTAAGCCACAAACAGGGCCGAGATAATATTAACTCTGGTTTTATGATTAATGTGTAGAGAAAGTGTGATCTGAAGCATCCCCCTGGTGACGAAATATATAGAAGTGGTACTCTGTCAATGTTTGAGGTATGCTGTTGATGAGCCTTTAGTGCTGCTACTTTCTTGCTGCCTCAAAGAAAAAGAAAAGGGTCTTTCTTGGTGCATTTTAAGTAAATCCATATGGTTCTGGTTTTCTTCACTTCTACCCCATTGTTTTCATTGTCGAACTCTTGGAAATTCATGACACGGTTGAAAAATCTGAGAAAAAATTACCAGAAAGAGAGAAGGAGAGAGAGAGAGAGAAGAGAGCACGAGAAAAGCTAAGAGAGAGTGAGAAAACCAATTCCAAATTTCATAACCACCTCCATTGCCTGATTGGTGGCTAAAAAGGAGAAAAAGGGATTATTAACAGCTGTCATAACTAAGCTTAAAAGTCACCGTTTCATTAAACTGTCCCTCTACCCTGACAACCCGACCCCCAAAACGCACTGTATTATTTTAAAGAGTCCAAAATGCAGCGTTTACAACAAAAATAAAAACAAACTGAAATGAACAGAAATTTAAACAGACCGTCGTTGACCGAAGCTCGACTTTCATTTTGGTCCATAACAATTAAATTTTCAAAACTATTTGATTGTCCATGAATCAAATAATCATGAAATCATGCTTAACTTTGAAAAGTAGAGTATGCTTTGAGTTCTAGTTTTTCCTCTTTTGGCTTATAATTGTTCAAATATTTGTCACCGCCACCCCCCCCTTTTTTTTCTAGCTCCCATGCTGTGTTTTCCTGCTACATAATTACAGTTGTTAATTTTCATGTTCGTTTGCTCAAATATTTTGTAACAGGTTGATGGCAAAAAGAATAAAGTTTATGGGCAGAATCTTTGTTATTTGGCAAAGTTATTCCTTGACCACAAGACCCTTTATTATGATGTTGATCTGTTTCTGTTTTATGTTTTATGTGAATGTGATGATCGAGGTTGCCATATGGTTGGATACTTTTCTAAGGTAACTTCTAGTGCGTTTTTGTTACTTGATGCAGTGGAGGTTTATAACTAGTGTCTATATGTTTGTGGTCATTCTGATAATTTGTAATTGGAATTTAGTAATGTGGCATGGAGTGGATACAACAATTCTTGCCTCTGTAGCCTCAAATTATGAGCTTTCAAGTAGTAGAATTTATTGTTTATATGTGTGTATTTGGGGCTTTCAATTGCTTATTCATTTCATAGCATGTCTGCTAAAATTTTCTGTTGTTACCGATTATTTTTTGTCATTTCATTCTTACTTGTGTTTTTGACTGTACTTCCTAACACAAACAAATATCTTAGTTAGTAGTTTGTGTCTGATCATGCAGGAAAAGCATTCTGAGGAATCATATAATTTGGCATGTATCCTTACCCTTCCTCCGTATCAAAGGAAAGGCTATGGAAAGTTTTTGATCGCCTTTTGTAAGCTCCCTGCCCCTCTTGATATTTGATTTTCTTTTTCAAGGCTTATTTCATTAATGGATCAGAATAAGTGAGCTATTTATATGTTTGAATGAAAGAGAGACGGGGACAGATAGCACCAAATGATGATGATTATTCATTCGGCATTAAATGAGAATGTACCATTATCCTACTAGTTAGACTCTCAATATAACACCAAGTTGATTGTCTGGAATTGTTCTCAAGTTAGTTTACTAGAATCATGAGCTGCTGCAAATTTATAACATTTTCATGGAGTAAACTTAATCTCTATCTTCTAAGTTCTTAAATTTTATTGCTTCATGCTAGTTGCGTAGTCTTGAATATAAATGATGTTATACTTGATTTTGTTGTATTGTACTTTGCATTTGATCCCATCGGTATTTTATAATTCAACTTTATTGCTTATTTTGTCTCTGTTATGGACCCAGCATATGAACTTTCGAAGAAAGAAGGTAAAGTTGGTACACCTGAAAGACCACTATCCGATCTAGGGCTGTTGAGCTACAGGGGGTACTGGACGAGGGTTCTTTTAGACATCTTGAAAAAGCATAAGGGAAATATTTCCATCAAGGTATCACTACATGAAGCTGTATTAAAAATGTAGTGGGCTGTGTTCTATGCAATTCCCCTCTTCTTTGTCCTAATGGAAATTTATGTTCTTGCTTGGGGGGTGGTCAATGCCTACACTGTGAAATGCAGTGAGACTCAGCGCCATCAATTTAGATTAATTTGGAATGGCAAGACTTGCTTAATTAGATATCAATTAAATAGTATTGGGAACTTTTGGGGCTGAGAATAAAATGTTCATTTGGTTCATTCTGACATCAAAAAATTGAACCAGAGTATGATTCAGTCAAGCTTGTGATTAGGGTTGCTTGCTTTCACCTTAGATTGATGGCAACAGATGAGGCACTTACCTAGAAACTAAAAGTCGGTATATTATCTTCCACATAGAAATAAGAGAAAAAAAATTGAAAATGATGTTAAGGAGCATGCCTGATTCGATAGGTTTGATGCTGCTTCTGATAAACTGTTTATTCTTGTTTGTTATATTGATGTCTCTGAATAGCTGTATCTATTAATGCGATTTCTCCTAGAATATTGATTCATGCATGTTGTACAAAATTCATTGCATTGTGGTGTCACTGAATTCTTAAATACTAATTTTCTACATGAATCTAATTTTCTGCAGGAGCTCAGCGACATGACAGCTATAAAAGCAGAGGATATATTGACCACCCTGCAGAGTCTAGAACTGATTCAGTACAGGAAAGGTCAACATGTTATCTGTGCAGACCCCAAGGTCTTGGATCGCCATCTAAAAGCAGCTGGCCGTGGTGGTCTTGAGGTTGATGTTAGCAAATTAATCTGGACACCATATAAAGAACAGAGTTAATGATGCTACTCATATAAAGAACAGGTTCGAATTACACTAACGAGTTTGTCTACTTAGTAGCTGTTTAGTTAGGAATTTGTAGCTTCTTGTGTTTTATGTATAAAGCTGAGGTCTTAGATTATGAGATTAGAAACTCAAACTTAGATCAACTCAAGAGCCATTTACATTCTAGATGTACTTATTGCCATCACACCATCACCTGTGTCATCTGAGACATGTCGGGACAAGCTAACCTGTATATGTTTTATTACACCGTGAGTTACAATATAACGACTTTCGTCTCTCTCTCTCTCTCTTATGTTTGACATTTGATTTGAGTTCCACCTGTGTTTGAATGGAAGTTGTTGCTCGCAACCTTATTGCTTCTGAATGGGTTTTATAATCATTTTTCATGTCCTACTTTTCTCTACCCTTGGTTTGGTAGTGTTGTTGGAAACATAGTGGAGGAGATAAATGGTGACAATCTTTGAGAGTTTTCTCTACCGTTAGTTGGTTGGTTATCTTTAGACGATTGTCATTTAATCTACCTTTCACCGTCTTGTCCCCTTTTATGTTTGTCTATTAGATTTGACAATTGATGCCAAGGAAGGTAGTATATCTTTTATAAATCATATATAAAATTATACGTTGGATATGGGTGTATATATATGTATTTTTAAATCATATATACAAATCATATTTCATTTCCACCTTTATGCAAGCTTCCATATTTGATGCTTTGTTTTTGTTTCTGGGGCTCTAAGCAAGCTTCAACAATGAAAAGGGGTTGATGTTAGGCATCCTAGTACTAGCATAGGGGGGTTAATGCTAAATTATTTTATCTGTTAAAAGTCACTGCTGACCACAGTTTTATTCCCTTTCTCTTGGCCATTAACTTTACTGTTTGATGTCTGCCTAATGATACAGGCGGCTCTCTTTACAACCATCACCTTCAATAACAGTTCTTCATTATATTTTATTACTGTATATATATATATTACATTTGTATATTTTATTAAATAAAAATACATTTGTATATTTTATTAAAGGCTTATTATATCATTAGATATCGATTTAACTAATTTTTTAATGTTTAATTTGAGTTTTTGAGTTGATACACATTTTAGTATCCTAATAACAATGTTGAATTTTTAGTAGAATCAATTTTTATCAATTCAATCATAACCTCAAAAATTAAATGAATTTATAATTATCACTAAATTTATTTTTTTCTTTTTTTGGTATACTTAATGTTTGTTTTACGGCCCATGTTTGGGGTTCGTGGTTACTTCTTTCGACAATATTATCTAAGTCTACACTCAACCACTTATTGGTTATCACTAAATTTATTTTAATAACAAAATCAAAATTACAAAGATGCAAACTTAGTTATATCAACAATTAATATAAGGTGGACCTTAAGACCTAAAAGATTAAGACCATTACAAACTCATGTTCTGGCTTTTACAGAAAGAGCAAGGAACCACTACAATATTTGTTCACATTTACCAATGTTAAATGAAACTGGTTAATTCGGTTTTTTATACATAATCAACCTATTGATCAACATTCAGAAATAATTGATCCATCGGCTTTGGTTTTAACCAATTTAATCAAATCAACTTGATTTTGGTCAAATTAATAATTTTCTTGTTTAGAATAAATCATATGTTCACTATATATTATAAATATTTAAAATAAATTAAAAATAATATATAATAAGTGAATTCTTCGCTTTGATTATAAATTTCAATCAATAATAAGCAACCAACTTAATCATTTCGGTTGAGCTTTTGACTCAACATCAATAAAACTTAATAGATTTCAATTGAATTTTGCTCACGTTAATAATAGCAATTTATAAACATTAACATAGTATTATCAATTTAGTTATAATTTTAGCATTAAGTTCATGTCTGTTATATAGTTCATATAGTTCATGTCTGTTATATAGTTCATAGTATTATCGACATAGTATTATCGATGCGCACGACTCTCTCTTAACAATATTATTTTTAAGATACGGATAGGGATAGAAGCTTTAATTCTTTCAACCCGTTAACATGTGAAACAATGTATGTTTGTTTTCAAGTTACTGTAGTTCCAGGCTCCCGCATCACTGTTGACAAATCAATTTCTATTTCACACTGTCATACCTTCTCTATCTTATTCACCAGTCAAAAAGAAAACCCCCGGAACTGTCATCCTTTAGAAGTCATTAGCCCTTCCCAAATAAATGATTTTTAATGGGTGCCAAAAATTATCTGAAAATAGAACCTTGATCTGACACCCCCTTATCTGTTCATTTTGTCACCCTCATTATCCAACCGGCAGCAATAATCTTTGTGGTGACCATGTAGGGTCTGTCTATCATTAACTTTTAAGATTAAAATATCCTTAAAATTTCTTTCAAATTTTTATCAACAATCCCATTACCTTCACCATAATTTCATGTCTCTTAACACAAGTGGAACACAAACATTAATCATCAAAATTTGAACTCCTCTTTTTTTTTCTTTTTTCTTTTTTGAAGAACAAATCATATACATTACCTAGTACATTGTATGGATCTGTTTTTTTTTCCATCAAACAGTGGTTGGTTCTTGATGTCTGTTAAGTTGAATCTGTTGAAGCTGTAATCTTTCCAGTGCAACCCCACGTGATCTCCTCTGCCAAAGTGTAGTATCGGATCCATCTCTTTCATCACCTTGTTTCGGCCCTTTTTTTATTACAGGCAAAGGTGGATCCATGGTTTCAATGTTGATTGTACCAGAATTCTCTTTCCCATCATCACCCTTAGGCTTGCTTGTCCCATTTATCAACACTTGTTTTCTTCTACAACCGGTGGTGGCGGCGGTCGTGGAGGTAGCGGGGCTGCCAGTTAAATTCTTACCAGAAAACAGCTTCTTAAGCTTGAAATATTTGACAGTACTACTATTGAAGCTGCTGCTGCTGCTGTTCTTGGGGGTGACAGTACTGAGCTTGTAAGAAACAGGGAACCCAACAATCTTGTTGTTCCTCTTCACTTGTCCCATGCAACTGATCTTTGGTGACAATGGATCTTCAGACAAGGAAGCCGACCTGTCAACAACTTTCCATTTGGGGAGAACCACATCTTTAATGGAAGGTTTAGAACACAACAATGGCAAAAACATTCCTTTACTATTAATCTGCTGCTGCTGATGGTATCTATTTCCCATATCTATTTTGAAAAGAAAGGAAAAATGGGAGATAGTGAGATGAATGGAGAAGAAGAAGAAAAAAGGGAGGGGTTATAAAAGGGGCGGTGGTTGAGTTTTTTGTACCAAAAAATCTCTTTTGTAGGCAAAGTGATATTGATTTTGAGATTGTCAAATATATGAACAAAGTATTGTACTTATTTATGGTGTGGGAAGGTTTAGGGTTACATGTTATTATTATACCATTGATTTTGGTTGTCTTACTGTTCAAACATTGGTAATTAAAGAAACTAAGAAGAAGACAAAATAGAAGTGAGTTACTTCTTACCTTTTGTTGATGACTTCCATGTCATCTAATGACTACCGCTGAATTTGGGGGGTTTTTTTCTTTTTTTTTCTAACATATTTTTTATATATAAAATATTAGTTCTTTTGCACCCAATTATGATCATATTAACTATTTTTGATGTGATAGTTTCTCTTAATTCATAAATAAGAGGGTAATGCGCATCAACACACTCGAATCTATATCCTCTTATATTGACAACAATATTCATATGAATCGAACTAAAACCTAATCGGTCAGAAATAATCAAGTTTGATATTTTTTAGTGGGTTATTATATATATATATATATATGTATGAAATTGAAGTAAAGAGTATGAGTAGACAACATATAGGCGTGAACAGGAGCAACATTATTTTGGTTTTCTTGGAGACTGCTAAGCATGCTGTAAACTAAAGAAAAGTAACTGACTGTTCACAATTATTTTAGGCCCCCAAACTTTGAATCCCAATCTTTTTTTCTTCTTCTTGAAGGAAAAAAAAACACACACACACACCCCAATTCACCAAATAGATTCCACCAATTTTTCACCCTACTGATTGTAAATCATAGGCTGACCCCCCTTTCGGGTCCCTTTGTGTTACCCATTTTCATTTGAAGTTGAGAGCCCATATGTAAGGTTAGTGTTCTTTTAGTTTTAATCAGTGTTAACTTCATTTATCATAAGAATACATAAATTGATGGTTTGGATATTATATTCAACATTTCAAAACTATAAGTACTACATTAGATATTTTATGAAAGTACATGTACTAAATATGAGATTATCCCGTTTTGAGGTTTTTAAGGAATAAAATATAAATTCACAACAAAGTTGGCTTTAGCCGGTAACACATTAATTACTTAATTCAATTATAAAATAAAGCTAAAATACAAATTTTATATGACAATTAAAAATATGCCAATTATGTCAATCAAAATGCACAACATTAATTATATGAGAAGTCACACACTATAAATAAGATATTTGCACAATGGAAGAAATTCAATGCAAAATTCTTTATTGGTAGGATTTTCTTTCCTTTTAGTGTTATTTTAAGTCGTCTTCTTTTTTTTTTGTATTTTAATTATTTTTACTATTTTATTCATTTTTTGTATTTTTTAATTTAGAGAACAATATTGAGTAAATCATCTTTCGCGTTACTCCTAATAAACTAAAAATAAATATTTCGATATGTTCTACATTTAATATTATATTGTTAAACTAATTTTGTTTTTACAATATTGACTATAGATGTGAGATTACAAAGTCTCCAACATCCTGGCGAGTAATCGTGAGTGGTAGTGGTGCTGACCCTCAAAATGATATACACGGTTATAATGATAAAATTATATTTTTTCTATCGTAAAAATTACGATTTAATTTCGACCCCTATTTTTTTTTTTTTTGATTTTACTACTGCCAACAATAAAGTAGTAATCCCTTGGTATTGATCCAAAGGTAAAGTGTTTTTTTCTTAAAGCATGGCCAAATGAAATAGGAATTTTTTTTTTTTACTTATTTTAAATGGTCTACCATATTTTTTATTTATAGAAATAGCCCTTTCAATTTGTTTTATAGATAAATCAAAAAAATTATTTAAAACTTTTATATAATAAGCCCATAAACATTTAAAAAAAAAGGTTATGTTTTAAATTCATCACTAATTTTATAAAAGCATAAATAATTTCACAATAAATTATTTATAATTCATATTCTTTAAATTTACTTAAAAATCTACATTTACTAATTAATAATTAAAACTAGCTTACAAAATATGCATAGAAATATGAATTAAGACAATCTACTACTATAATATTTATTTTTATTTTTTCCAAATAATATAATATATTTATTTGATAAATGTTTCAATTATTTGTAAGCATTTTCTTAGGTGAAGTTTTACATGTAAAAATAAAAAAATTGATATATAATTTTTAAAAATTACTACTAAATTGAATATATTTAAAATATTCCACTAATTTTTATAAACTATAATTACAATTAAGTTATAAAAACTAAAGTAAAACACAAATGGAATTAATATTACATGAAAAATGAGGGTACTTTAAAAACCTAATCACACCTTACAAATATCTAAATTAACTTTATTAAAATAATTTACCATTTTTAATTAATCGAATTAAAAAATAAATTATAATAATTGAATTTAAATTTTGTTTTAATTAAAAATATTAAAATACGCTCGAATATTTTTCCTCTGTTATTATTTATAATTAAAATTAAAAAATACAAATATTAAATCCGTACATCACACGTGATAAAGCTAAACGTCAATAATGACAATTTAGAAAGATAGCAAAGCAATAAGAATAAAAAATAATGATAATATAGAAGGATCGCAAAGCAATAAGAATAAGAAATAGTGACAATATAAAAAGATCGCAAAGCAATAAGAATAAAAAATAAAACACACAGATTTTACGTAGAAACCATTTTGGGAAAGAAATCACAGGCAGAAGAGAAGAAAATTCACTCATGTTAAAAATCGAGAATGATACAAGAGGAGTTCCAACTGCATCTATTTAAAAGTTGAAAAACCTTATTTTAATCAAAGTCAAATAGAGGAAGTGTAGTACTGTACGACCTTAAGCCCCACCACAGATCTCCTAAATTTACCACTATATTATTTTGTTAAACAGATATTTAAATTACACAACTCTAATAACACAGAATAAGATTTCAAAATCATAATTATATTTTCAAAGGAGATAATATAAATAAAAGCAACCAAATTTGACTTTAATTAGGAGGTGAAGTAAAATGGTAGTCAAGAAGCTTGATCTATGTTCCTTACATCATCTCAAGATGTTTGTTTATGTTACATTTCATGTCAAACGTTGAATCCTTAGATTTATATATTTATTTTTTCAAGGGAAATAATTATAATAATATGTAATTTAAATTGAAAAAAATATATAACATATGATGTTTGTTTTGGATAATCAACATCACAATTGAATCAATGAGAGCAGGCAACATGTTTGTTGAATATTGTGTTTATTTCGAGCTCCCTATATTTACATATTTCTTTTCAATCAATCCTATATTTTAATTTATATTATTTTAAAAAATAGAACCATTTATTATGCTTATAAACCAATTGTTAAATATATTATCACATATGTAATGATATATTAGTTTATTATTTATACATATTACTCAATTATCAAGATTAAAATTTTTAAAAATATAAGGAATAGAAATGATCGACTAAATCTACAGCTTTATGTATAATACCTAACTAATAACATAATTTAACTGCTTACTATTTAAATTACAATTGGGATTTTATTATTCAAAAATTAAAAAAAAAAGCTAAAATTAATTAATTTGAAAATATAAAAATTGCATAACAAAATTCCACCAATGAAAACAACAAACACCTAACGTCTTTTTTATCCCATCTTTACTCATATTTATATTTTCTTTTTGGAAAAAAAATATTTTTATTTTAAAAAACCTTTCTGAAAAAACAAATATAAAAAAGAGGGAGATTTTATCTCTTCCGTTTAGGGTGGCTGACGGTTTCAAAATTATTATTTCTTAATTAATTTCTGTCAACCGTGAAAATGGCGGCGGTTACGGAGAGACGGTGCCAGCACAGCCAAACATGTGTGAATATTTATCAACACCGTCGATCATAAAGAGGTAATGGAAGGCGTCGATTTACATCTGAATCTCATCATCAATTAAAAAATTGTGATGATGAACAGTGGAGCGTGGTGGAAACAGTAAAGGATGGTCTGAGTCCCAGATATGGGAGAGGTGCTTACAGCTCAGCCGACAGCACCATGTGTTCCCGCATGTGCATGGCACGTGATTCTCTTGCCCTTTCGTTTTGGTGTATCTTTGTCCCTAACCCTAACTATAACTACGATAATGTTAAAATACCATGAACATTATTATACGTTACAAAAGTTTTTTGAATTTATTCCTTATTTAATTCTTTTAAATATCAATTATGATTCACAAGTGATAATGAAATTTAAAATTTTTATTAATCAGATGAAAACTCTCGTATAATTATAAGGTATTCTAATTTTCTAGACACGTTTTATTATTATATCGTAATTCTTTGTATAATTTTTTATAATATAAATTGTAATTGTTAAATTATATAATTTTAAATTCTAAGAAATACTAATTATTATGAAAAAGATAAATTATCCAATTGATCACTCAATTTTTAAAAACAAACCACTTTGATTGACGGCATCAAAATCCTTTAATCGATTTGCTCCATTTCGATTAATTAGACTATGAACATTTTAAATTATTTACTAATATAAGTTATCTTCTCGTGTTATGATCCGACCTCGTAATATAATTTAATATTAATTAAACATTAGCTAATCGATAAATTAATATCTATTTACATTTTATTTTACATTCAAAATTACGATAATATTAATGTGAATCATAAAAGTTTGTTTAAACGAATTTATACGAAAAATTATAAATATAAATGATGAATTAAACTACACAAGGAAGATGAGAGTGGCGGTTCACACAATGATACTGTGTAGAGAGCAATTTAGGGTGGTAATTTGGCAAGGTTTTGGCATAACAGAGCGAAATCTACTCTAATGGTGAAGGAGGGGATATATAGGCAAGTTAGGACACTCGTAGAATTGACACATGTTCGTTTGGGTCTTGTCCTAGTCTACTCCTTAAGCAGGATAAGATTGATGTATCTGGTGATAAAACTGCAACTAGACTTGTACAATTTTGATGAACTCCCACGTGTAGGAAACAACGATAGTGTGCTGCACGTGTGTTTTCTCGTTCATCAAAATTTTGGTTTTGCCGTAAGAGTGCGCCTATAGTTGCCATTTTAGGGGAAAAAGGGATTGTTAGAACAAGATACTCTATCCACGTCTTCAACATCAGGTCTTAAAGCCTGACTTTCTCTTGTCAAGGCCTCCATCTCACCATGAGAAGCCTGAAGTTACCGTTGTTGGAAAGCCAGTTGTGGTTGGTAATCTGGGTACATATGACACCCTTGCCTTTATAAGTTAAGTGGGGAGGCAGCTTCATTGTGCTGCCACTGGAACTGAGGAGGGTTTTGACTTGCCCTCAATTCTCTAATAACTTCAGTGTATTGATGAAGTTGTTCTTGATGTTGGTGGTATTATTGGTCGTACCTAAGTTGTTGCATCATTTGATCCTTTAAAGCCCTCATTTGCTCTTGTAATTCCATGAATTGTCGGGAAGAGAAATTGGAGCTATAATTCTGTTTGTTCTTTAGGAGTGGGGATTGAGTGTATGTTAGTCGATGGTGGGAATGATAGCTGGTTTGTATAAGTGTTGTATCTAGGCTACCGCAGTTGATGCTGACGGCATCAATTTTCATATGGATCACTGTAGGGATTGTATTAACGTGCACGTGCTGAGGATTGCTACTTTGGTCACTCTGAAAAGCCTACGTAAAAGTAATAGCAATGGAACCATGGTTCTTGGGGACGTTCTCATTAGGATGATATAAATCCTTCCACGCTTATCACCCTAAAATGTTGAGGCTAAAGCTAAGAAGGATGATGCAAGTGATGGTTCACACAGTGGTACAGTGTAAAGAGCCATTTATGGTGGTGATTTGGCAGAGTTTGATATAAGTGAGTGCGGTACCCCTAATGTTGAAGGGGGAGTATATACAGACAAGGCTGATCACTACGTGCCTTGGGCCTTGACATGTGTTCATACAAGTCTTGTCTTGGTTTTGCTCTTTATATGACATAATGGCTACGGATTGATGTATCTAGCGATTAGGTTACGATTTGATTTGTGCAAACTTGATCAAGATACACATGTCGTCCATGCAAAAGGGAAGCTTGACATATGTCTTGATGAGGTAGAGTGAAGGTACTCCATGTGTAGAGCATACTGTGTGTTAACGGGGATCATGTTTAGAGAAGTATTGATTAATAATGGTTTAAAATGAATAAAGGAAAATATTTCCATTTTCTGCCATAATATGTATATGATTTAAGTTTAAGCAACAAGACAATGGATGCTAAAATTTGACATGACATGTTTTTGTGTTTTTAAATTTACTTTAATATCTGTCCTCAAATCAAACTATGGATCTTTTATTCATAAAAAAAAAACTATGATTTATTATTATTACTATTATTATTAAAGTAAAAGAAAAACTGAAATGAGAGATGAAACTAGATTATGGGTTAGCTTAGGCTAGGCTAGGCTTACAAGGGAAGGACATGCTTTGTCTTGTTCCTGAAAGACATGCTTTACGTGTGACCTAACATTTTCTCCTAATCCATGTGGGCATAAAGTTTATTTTCTTTTCTTTTCTTTTCTTTTGATTCAATGTGTCCATAAAGTAAATAAAGAAGTCTTGATAAAGAATAGACTTCTTCCTTTTCCTATACCCTCCATCCCTCTACCATGTCCCATGTATACCACAAAAAAGATAGCTCAAGATGCGTAGGGAAAGAGAAGCTTATCTGCCTGCCTAATAGACGGCCAAATTAAGATTGCTCAAAATATTACATAATTTTGATCATATTTGTTCTTTCTGACACAATATTTTAAACTATCCATAGCACATCCTAACACATAAATAAGAAGATAATACACTTAAATTAATATTCTCCGCATTGAACTAATACTCAATCCACGTTACATAACTTAGTTTTAGTTTTACATTCATATATTTTTTAATAAAAAAGCAAAATAGGTAAAACTGAAGTTAGGTACAACGAATCCTATATTAATAGGGATTTGACATAGCTAGGTACTAGACCAACATACTCTGCAATAGATGGTTAATATCTGATGTGACCAGCAGCATTGCAGTGTCATCAAATTCATTAGATCTGTCTACATTTTACTCTTATTCAACCAATTCTACTTGCTTTAAGTGTTTCACTAGATTCAATTATTTTTAACAAATTAACCAATGAATTTGTAATATAATTATATTATCATACTAAAATTTTCTAATTAGTTATTAGACTCTTTCAATTTACTCAACATATATACATTAATTCAAAAAAAAATACAATCAAATTAAATAAAAATTACTCGCATAAAAAGGTTGGCAAAATTTTTAAACTGGGTGTAGCTTAGATTGTTTGATCAATGAACTGTTTTTTCTTTTTTTTTTGCAAATGATAAAATATGAGCTAGAAAATGATATCTATAAATGTAAAAGTTCTTTTATCTTTATATGTTACCCTAAGCTCGAGAATGAAAACAAGAAGACAAGTGACAAATGCCAATATATATATAATATTAATTCAGAAGCTAAAAAAGATTCAAATTCTACTCGCATGCATCCAATATTGAACCAAATGCGTTAATGAAAAAAATCAATCCAATGAATTTTCCAAAATCCTGCTTAATATTCTTGAACAAAAGTGAATTTGACAATCAAAAATCCCCATGTGGGTTGAACTCCATTGAAAACCCAAATTCAATCAGACTCTGACTCATTTTCTAATTATATAATATATTATGTAATTTGCATCACATACTCTAATAATACATACCCTATAATTATATATAATACTATAAGATAAACATTAAAAGATATGCTAAATTGTTTATATTTAAAATTTTAATTAATGAAAAAAGCATCTTAAATATTAAATTAAAAAAATAACATAATTGCTCTGTTTAAAAAACTTAAAAATAACATGGATGAACTTAAAATAAATTTGGGATTGTCAATTACAAATATAAGTGAGTTTAGACAAAATTTAAAAACCATATTTTAGACCAAACCCAACTTGAACAAATATGAAATGTGCTATGTACATGCATAGACTGCAATAGGAGCAGCCTGAACCATTAAAACTTCTTTGAGCAAAAAACAAAAACACCATGAACAATTATAGTAAAGGCAAATAAACCAAAAAACAAAGTCAAATTATTAGTCGAGAATATATATATATATAATAAACCAGGGATGTTCAATATACCTAATCCTGGAGCCAATTATCGAAACGTGACATCATTGGTGTATAATTCAAAAGGTTGCCACACCTTGCTTCAAAACATAAGTGCCCACAGTTCACATGTTCCTACTTTTTAGAATGAACCAAACTCATGGTACACAAAAAGATAACACAAGAAAAAATCGTACCTATCATCATCATGTGTGCTGTAAACAAGGTTTGGCAATATTGAATCATCGGAGTTACTGCACAACTTGCATTTGCTGGGCATGATCACTTCACGAACCAAAAGCGAATTTCGCCAGTGTCTCAGGTTCTCTCTCACTAGATGGCAAAATGGTTTTTTGAGTTCAAAGTTAAAATGATGGTCTGCCATTGCCTTCTAATTTGGAGTAATATGACATAATTCTGTTCAGCACATAAAGGGAGCAAAAGAACCATAGTGACTCAGTTACCGCAACAAACTTAGGCTATTGTTTAGAGGTGTCATCATGGCTGTATTCCGAGGATCCAACAGCCTCTTCCTTTAGTAAATCGGAGTTTGTATTTTCTTGATTAGAAGTTCTAGTTGGGCCATCCTCCTCCTTGTCAGTATTGCTTTGCAACCCAATATTTTGTGCTATTGCCCTATGATCTTGAGATTCCTTGACTGTTTCAACATGTTGCTGGGCTTGAGCTTGTGACTTAGACAAAGGAAAAGATGCAGAAGCACCATCTGATCCTTTCAAAAGGCAAACATACTTGAACACCAGTTGTTTATAGTTATTTAGCAGCTCTTCAACGTCTTTTACTGTCAAATCACCAGCATGAGCAAACATGTATGGGTACTCTTGAAACACTTTACTCACTTGATCCTCCTTCAGAAGTATAGTCGCCCCTCTATTCTCCAATTCTGAGATGGATGGAACTTTAGAGATTGATGACTGATCTTTACTTGAAGATTTTCCATCAGAAGATTTAGGCCTATTAGCATGGTCCTCCTTAAGAGTGTGATGTCTGGATTCAGTTGGTTCTCTCTGATCTTGTCCAGCAAGTTGGTTAATTTGACTGGACAGACCATCCAAATCTGTTGAAAGGCCTGACAGAAGAGCTCGAGCAAACTCCATGTTTTTCTCAAACTCGGTTTCCTCCAATGAAAGGGCTTTTGCATCGATATTTGAGATGAAAGCCTCAGCAGACAGCATGTTCGTAAAAAAGTAGGCTGCTTCAGAAACTAATCGAGACTGACGTCTATAACGTTGTATATACAATAAATTCGAGTGCAGCTGTGGAGGATTTGCCTACGTAACAGATTTCATGAGAATCATACATTATTCATTATTTCTTAACAGAGGGATGATGAACTATACAACCAAGCATCCATACACTACTGATCTTACCTTTATGGTAACATAAATCAACACAGGAAGAAAATCATCAGCTCCAGGAGGATTCTCATTTGAAGCAATTGAAGCATTAAGCAATAAATTATTGATAACCTTGCAACAATTGAGGATACACACAAGCTTGTCTCTTGGAGCCTTGTACATATTAATTTTTTGCAACTCTTTCTGTGCAAGCTGCCAAATAAAGTACAGATTCAGGGGAGAGACTGAAAGGTGGAATAGCTATCATAACTGGGAATCCAAAATCCCAAGCATATCCACACACAAGCTTTATCGACCAAATTTTTTTCTGAAATAAATTAGAACCATAATCAAGCTGCACTCAAGTGTTGAGACATTTGTTGCACGCAATAAATAAATTTTCTTCAAACAACAAAAAGTAGAGGCAGTGAATATGGTATGATATATTGCTCAATAGTTACTTATCCAAAAAATAAATAAAGATATACTGCTCAAAGGTTATTAGACCTTAATTTATGTGCATAACAAAGTCAGATAAATAAGATCATCAAATTAAAAAGGCAACAATAATTACAACTAGTTCAGACATTATAATGAAGACAAGCTTGTTTCAGATGGAAAGCATTTGTAGATAATTTTGTTTTAGATGGAAAGCATTTGTAGATAATTTGCAATACTCAACTGCTTAAGACCAAGACTTTTCATTTAATGTAAACAGAATTCTACCTACATTACTATCAGCTTGTCTTGCTCATAAAATTAGCAGACCTAATTAGAGATGGGGAGAAAAACTTATTGACCAAATCCCCAAGTATTTTACACCCAAAACTACTGAAGACCAGTTGTTCCTTTGTGGAAAATATTTCTGAGAACGACATTCTCTAAAAGCAGCGAAAAAGGACTGGAACTTCAGCTTTTAATTGGTGCATTACTTCAAAACAGTTTAGTCAATTCTCAGTACAGCAAAGATATTAGCCATAAGTTTATAACCAAACGCTGGGGGTACAAGCACTGTATCAAATTGAGTTCAATGATCAAATGATTTCACTGCTGCTTAAGACAATATGAATAATTCGTAGAAAACTGAAAAATTATTAAGGCATTAAGCATGGAGCTCCTATAAAAAAGGAATATCTTATGTAATATGGAACAAATATGGAGGAAAAATAGACATAAAAAAAAAACAGATTTATAAGGTTACAGAGCGTGCAGCTTCAAGCATCCACATATGCATCAACGTTCATGGTAGATAGCCAAAATCTAGATCAGCTATGTTTAATAGGATGACAAAATGTATAAACTGCCATCTAAAAATAGATTGATGCAGCATTGTCTTGACATGTTAACAAGGCATAACTGCACAGGGCCTCCTAACTTTAGAAAACCACATAACGAGTGCACATTCCTCATTCGGTCATGCCATGGGATGAGAACAATAAAAGTGAGTTCATATCAAATTTGGACTCCTATGCTACGCTCATAGTAAGGCACGGAAGAATCTACCACATAAGATGACCTCAATAGAAGTTCTCTTTAGAGCTCAAGCAGGGATGCATTGAGGAAAATAGATTCTCCACGAAGCAATATTCCTAACAAAGAAATTAACTTTCCTACCTAGCTAAGGATTTCTGCACTTTTATGGTCCATCTTTCTAGCCTCCCTTATATGAATTATAGACAGCATGACACCTATCAGCATTACATCCTTGGAAGCATCTAATAAAAATGTTACTACTTTTGTCTATTTCACCATGATGAATTGTGAGAATCCCTAGCAGCTTCTTATTAACTAGTTGTTATTCCTGATTTCTAGATAAAGTCATTGATTATTATCTTCAAGGAGGCAAACACCTTGTAATGTTTTTTTACTCCAGCCAAAGCCATAATCGTTTCACTATTTGCACAGAAGATATCCAAAAATATACTCTACCAAAGGTTTTTAAAAAAAGGTTAAAAGGGTTCTCACTTCTCAATAGAATAGAAAGCCAAACATGACAAGGAAAGATATAGTTCACAGAGACAACATATGCCAAAGGTAAGCTAACTCCATACTCCCAAAAAAAAATAGGCAACCACTTGAAACAGAAATTCCCCAATTTACCAGCCATGATGTCTCATTCTGAAAGGCCGGCTTAATATCCAAGTTCTCAGGCCGAACGAATTGCTGAACAAGAGCCATCTTCTCAGAAAGTTGTTCATCAAGCTTTACATCATCTGGAAGTGAAGCAAACACACGGGTAAATAACTTTGTCATAACATACTTCTCCAATCCCTGTATTAGGAAAAGAAAAAAAAAAGTAAATACATCAACCCAAGGTGAATTTTTTTTTTTCCTTTTTATTTTTTTCCCTTAAAACAAATTACCTAATGCAAGATAATCAGTTAAAATGACTTACTTCACCAGCACTGTCCAACTCCTCCTCTGAACATCCAGCCCAAAGCGGATGAGCTCGAAAAGCAGCTTCCATGTTGGCAAAGAATGCCTGTACGGCCGCACTGTCCCTTTCGGGATCAGGAGCATTGTTGGAGAACGAAACTATGAAACTGTAATATGGCGACACGAACGAAACTCAGAAAGTCAAAACCCTGAAACGATTGCCTAAAATGGAACAACCCAATCCTTCTTAACTTAAGTTCGATTGTCAATTAATTAGACAAAAAAAAACAGCTTCCACATCGGGATTTTTACTTAATTTGAAGCAATCAACTAATAAATTTAAATCACCGACCAAATAAATTTATAAACAATCAATAATCACTTCCGATTAGTCGCAAATCACGTTCAATCATAAGTCTACGCATAGATTTAAAGATGAACATTTAAAATGAGAAAGAGAGGGAGCGACCTTTTGATAGATTTCACGAAATCAGCAGCGGAAGGCTGGCGCATACGCTCTAGAAAATCTTGCAATCCTAAGAAAACGTCGGCGTTCTCCATTTACGGTAACCGCCGTCTGATTGTTTGACAGTCGCTTAGCTGACGTTGATTAGAGAGGAGACAGAGAGAGGGCTTTTTGCTTAGGGGAGAAGTCTTCTAGAATGAGAAGAATGCGTGATTGAAGGTGCAGACGCAGTTGCAGACAAAAAAAAATTACAGCTATTGGTGATTTTTTTTTTTTACTTTAGAAAATTAAAAATAATATGAAATTGGGCTCTGTTCTTTTGGGTCTCTCGTTAATATTTAATCTATACTAATATTTACCTTTCTCTCCATCGCACTCGAATTTATTAATTTATTAAAAATATATTTTTTCGTAGGGTAAATATTAAATTTTGAGTAAATTTATTTTGGTAAAATAAAATTTTTGCAATTTCGTCACGTAATTTTTAGACTTTTTATTTTAATCATTCAAGCGTTAAATCTCTAATAAAAGTTAATTTAATTGGTCGCTTTTATTTTAGTCACCCAAAAAATATTTTTTTTTTAGTATTGACTGGGTAAAAAAAATGATAAAAACTAAAATAATACACAAAAAAATATCAAATTGTATTTGTTTATCTAATTACCGAAAATTCTAAATGTCTTTTTATAATACTAAAATTTTAAATTTCAAAATATCATAATAATTTTTAATAATTTTCTTAAGTTGATATTCAATTGATTAAGGGTCATTGATGGCATCAATATGGTATGTTATCTTTCTTTTTTTTTCAAGAATATGACCATACAAATGGAGGGAAAAAAAAACAAATACCTTTCATAGGCAATAAAAGACAAGCTCCATCAACACAACAAAAGCTTCAGTTTCAACATTAATAGAACATTATGGCACGTTGGCAATTGATACTGTTACAACTCAAGTACAATATATATAGAGTGATAGTAAGCACTTAATACGATATGGAAATCAAATCCGAATGACTCAAAGCGGTGGACAAAATCGGCAAAACCATCCCTAATTGCAAAAATAAGACTACATGCATAAGCAATACTAAAACACGTATTATAAGAGCAGACAAAAACTCTAAAAGTGAATATTTATTGAACAATAGAAAACAAACAAAAAAACGTATAAAATTTAAACAACATGGGTGTAGGGCCCAAATTTTGCCTGGAGCCCAGTATGACCCAAACAAAACAAAAAAAAAACCCAAACTAATTAGTAGCCCAAATACAACAGGCCCAAACAGCACCGCCAACCGACGGCCAGTACAGTGGCCAATGGCCGGACCCTTGACCGGTGCTTGGAGGAAGAGGGGTGGGTTGAGAGTGTATTTCAGTTTTTTTCTTTAGAAATGGAAGAGAATGATTTTTTTTTGAAAAAACTTGGGCTTTTATACCCCATTAAACGGCGTTGTTTAGGGTTGGCTTTAGTAGCCCTAAAACGGCGCCGTTTTGGCCCTTACCCGAATTTCAACCCGACCCGCTCCAGGGGGATCCGCGTGTTTTTATGCGGAGGGGTAAATAGCGCTTTTAGCCCCTCCGCTTTTACAACGTGTCGTGGTGCAATCTGGTCCTTTTTTTAGTTTTTTTAATTTGGGTTGCAAATTTTGTTGGCGTTTCAATTTTGTCCTTGAACCATACGCTGACCCTGGGTTAAAACGCTGCGCATAAGGGGCCTGTGATATTTGCTCATCTGCTCTCTGGAACTTTCAACGCACTCTATTTTGGTCCCTGGCAACCTTTATTTTATTTGCAATTTTGACCTAAGTTTTTTAATCTGAATTCGATTTCATCCTAGGCCCATTTAATTAATTAATTAATTAATTTATTTTAAAAAATAAAATCCCTTTTATCATCATTAATTTTAAGTTTTATATGTTATTTATTTTAAATTGTTTTACATATTATTTATTTCAAATTTTTGTTTTATATTTTGTTTATTGTAAACTATTATACATATATATGAATATGTCTTTCAAATGGTCACATATATTCTTTAAAATGTTTCATATTTTTATTATTATTATTTATATTAGACTGTTTTATTATCATTTATTTTAACTTTTCTTATATATTGATTATTTGGAACTTTTATTATCTATTGTTCTTATAAATAGTTTATTTTAATTTATTATTCACTTTAAATTGTTTCATACATTATCTTTTTGTTTTCCTTTGATTACTAATGTTGGTATTAAAATTATATGTTGTGTGCTTATTATCGTGGGTACTATAATTTGTTCATTCGTATTTTTGTATATTTGTCAATCATTAATGTAACATTTTATTCATAAATTGTCATTCCATGTTCTATATTAGCATCCGATCATTCCATCATTTCAAAAGTGGCACTTAATGTATTTTATATACCCATAATAAACCGTTTTATGTTACCCCTAAATAAACAAAATACACATCGTTTAGGTATCGTATTCGTTATTATTCTTTTTAAAAAAAGAAGAAATTTTTAATTAAGGCAATATTTCGCGTTTTGGATATTCGAGAAATCGTACTCTAACTTACGGGGTTTCGATTTTCTCGTTAAACCTAAATAGCAAAATATCATTTAAAGTTTCAAAAAAGAATTTCTAAATAAAGCAATATTTTGCGTTTGGAAATTCAAGAAAACGTGCCCTAACGTGCTGGGTTTCGATTTCTCGTTTGACCAAATAGCCAAATATCATCTTAAAACTTCAAAGTATGGGTTTCTGAAACCATAAGGTGACCTTGGTTTCGAGGGTTTAAAATATCGTATCCTAACGTGCTGGATGTGATATTCCTTCAGAACAAGAGAATCTTAAATTTCAATCCATGTTATTCAAATTTTTTTAAAGGATCGTATTTTTTAAAACTCTTCAAAGTTTTCAATCTTCGACATTAAGACACTAATTAATTAACTAGGTACCAATTTTTGGGCATTATAAGGGTGCTAATCCTTCTTCGTACGTAACCGACTCCCGAACCTGTTTCTTTGAATTTTGCAGACCAAAAGCATTGTTTTAATAAATCTAAACTGTTTATTAAAAACAATCGTTTTACGAGGTGGTCCGATCACACCTCATCAAAAAAGATTGGTGGTGACTCCCATTTTCGTTTTATTTTCAAAATTCAAGTCGACCTCGTTTTATCAAAAAAATGGTGTCAACAATGGGACCAAACCAACTCGTGAAATAATTTATTATTTTAAAATATTTTCAAAACAAAATTAAATTAAGAAGTCGATAAAGCACCACCCACTTTTCAAGAGAAATTGTTGGTGGCCAATGAAATTCTAATGATGATAGTCACCATCATTTGTCCATCACAACTTGCAAAAAGAGAGAGAGAGACGTTGGTGGGAAGGACAAAAAGGCAGCTGCCACCCGACTAGAGGCTGGCCCTACCACTAGACAAAAAAAAACAAACGGTTTGGAGAAAAAAAGAGAACAATTTTTTTTACAGTACATTATTTGAATGCACTTATAACTTAAGCTCTAAATATTAAACTTGGATTATCTCGAATGATTAGGTATGATGTATTCTTGATGCTCTCAATTGTAATTTTTCTCTTTTTACAGAAAATAAGATAAAAATACGAAAATCATGTAGTAAGGTTTAGATTATCATTTACTCTCTTTACTAAAAAAATAAGCAAATTAATCTCTGTATATTAGATCAAAGAGAAATCAATTTTTCTGTTAAAATTTAGTCTTTATACATCAGCATAACATATGCGTGGTACGTCTATATTTAGTTATTCCATTAACTACACCAGTTTTCAATAATATGACTAAAATTTATCTATATTTTTAATAGAAAAGACCAAATAATTTAACTCCTAGAAAAAACCCTATATGGGACTAAACACACACAAAAAAATGGCACATACAATTAGAAAAAAAATTATTGATACAATGATGTAAAGTTCTCAACTGTCTGCCTTCCATATAAATAACAAGCGTGTAACATTGCAAGATCAGCATATCACTTGCAGCCTATTTTACAAACCTCTCTATAAATATAACCACATACATTAGGGTTTTCCTTTTGGAGTTTGGACCACCATTTTTGCACCTCTTAAAATTACAACATTACCTTAATAATTCTAAAGTATAAATACAATCATCTCTCCTATCAAACCCAAAAATGAAAAGAATGGGAATATACGTTGAAATGCTACTATCATAATATGCTTTTCTGATTAAAAAAAGTGATTTCTATCTTTAATCTCCATTTCTTTCCAATACGATTTCCTGCAAATGTTGTAGGAGATGGGTTTGCAGATATGTATTGAAACCAGATGCAATGTTTTTCTCCTACTTCGCTGGACGAAATCTGCTTTCTCGATCATCAAACCACGAATGTTTGATCTTGTTTACCGCAAGAAAAGCTTAGTATCCGAATTAATTTAGAGTAAAGTGTTCCAAACCGCATCATCTCCTTCACCACACCTTTTGTGAACGGTTTTGAGCTTCTCCACAGATTTGCAGATTCCACTGCAGCTCCAGTCGAAAGATGCAACACAGACATTACCTGCTTGTGCCTTCCACTCACAATCTGTGGAACAGGAAACAAACAAAGAGTTAAAACAGGAAGAAGACCGAAATAGCAAAGAGCGTTAAGCTTTGACTAAATCCAAATGAAATTATCGTATTAAGCATTAATTGAGATTTAGGATTGAGGTAAGAGTTTTTGGCATGTAGATATGTAGTTTGACACAAGATTTAAAGCATTACCTGGAGGAGTCCCACAGCACATATTCCTATCATCTATGTGCTCAACCTCAAGGCCGATAAACCATGCCCCGAGGGACACATCTTCATTAGCATACTTATGCAATATAGGCCTGCAATCATTCAGAATCACTCGGCATATTAGCGATACCTCTTTTAAAAGATTATTATCAGGGACAGAAACCGGAAGAGTAAAGGATATAAATTTGACCAGCATTTTAATAAGCTTGGGAATTTTAATGGACTTATGCAAGATTACAAAAGATTAACTCTATGCTTAAAGTGATAAACAAGGGCTAATTAAATAAACTGAAAGAAAAATTGAAGACAGAGAGAAAACTGAAGTCAAGGGGATGATTGCAAGGCATTGCCAAATGGGCACAAATAAAAGGACTATGAAAATTAAATCAGAACCCTCAATTGGCAAAGTAAATATAAACAAAGAACAGGCTAGTCCAAGACAAAAATCAAAGATCTTACTGGTTTATGGAGATGTATGTTGCTAGCTCCTTTGAAATTGCATATATCTGACCAGTTGCATGCCGGAAGTATTTGTTACCCTCTTCTCCAAATTTCCAGTACTCTGGTTCATGGTACTTAACATTCCTAATGAACATAAAGGAAAGGAACAGAAGTTATATCACAAATTTGCAGGAGGGAGCAAAGCAAATTGAAAAAGTAATATTATGAACAATAAAAAGGTCATGGGGAAAATTACTTGCTAGAAAGAACAGGTCCAGATTTCATGCACCCTATATAGACTCGGGGCTTGGAACGGTGACGGCCAAGGGTAGTAGCTAGCATACCTATGAGAAAATAAGCATAAGAAATTCATCATACAAAACAACCGAATTTTTTCTTCATTATTATGATGGTGTGATAAAATGTTTAAGATAAAGAAAAGAGAAGGAAAACCAACCAAGATTAACATGGACATCATCATCCACCTTGACATAGAACTCAGCATCCCATTTTGCAACTGCAGTAGAAAAGAAAATTTTTGTTTTTGCTGATAACTCGTGATATCCTTCAACATGCTCCTGCATTTTAAGATTGAAACTAGATATCAGTAAGAAATGCTTGAATATCTCGCAAGAATATCCAAAAATTATAGGGGTGCTTTCTAACCAGTCTAAAAAAATCCTTATGCTGAGCCTCCTCCGAATCAATAGCTCGATCTAAAATGCTGTTGGATGTTGCACTGGATCAAACAACGTATATACAACTTATGTTAGTTCAAATATGTACTTTATATTTATCCCATGCTGATCACAGTGTAACAAATGTCATTTGCTTAACATTGCCATTTCTTTGGTTAAACAAATTTCAGTTCGAACTAAAGTTTTATCGGAAAAAGTACCATGGAGGTCCCTGTACTAGGAGTTAGAATGCATTTTGCCCTCTCTACTCAAAAATGGCAAATTAGTCCCTATATTTAGATCAAAGAAAAAACTGGTATTTTCTGTTACAAATTTCATCTTTTGTTCTATTAAAAACCGGAGTGACTAATAGAATAACCAAAAAATGACAACTGGCATGCCAGGTGACCTCATGCTAAGGTACAAGGGACCAGTTTTTAGCAGGAAAGTTAGAGGAAATTTTTAACCAATGACCAATTTACTCTTTGATTTAATGTATAGGGACTAATTTGCCCATTTTTTGAGTATAAGTGTCAAAATACAATCCGACTTCTAAGTACAATGGCCTCCATGTCACTTTTACCAAGCTTTCTCTTGCGTGAAATGGTTTACCTATGGCCGATCATGAAACGAATGATGATCCCCTTCTCACGCTCCAATTTAATAAGCTTTTCCCCTACTCAAACATTAACATACGAATTCATTAAATACTAGCAAACTAATTGATATTAAAACCTCAAAAGGTTATGGAAAAGTATGGAACCTTGTGGCATCCAAGTCTCCCGGACAGAATCGCGCCGTCGCCTACTACTAAAAGCAGTATTGATTCCAATGACCATGAACACCTTCTTCCTAGGTGGACCATCACGAGTCAAGGTTGAAACAACTTTAGATGCCTCCCCATTGTCCATTTCCTGAGAACTACGAGAGGCAGCTAACTGCATCTCTAGCATTGCAACCGACTTGTCTAGAGATCTGTAAGGCCTCATGAAAGATCATAATTTTTTACAAACAAATTAGCTAAAAAGTAAAAACACAGGTTAATCTTAACTGAAATAACAAGAACCCAATTCTGTACTCACTGAATTGCTTCATGGGTTTTCAAAACTTCACCCATTACATCATTATCTTGTCCAGGCGTCTGTGTAAACATGGTAAAAAACCTTCCTTTTAGAAATACAAATTTCGTTTTCAAAAAAGTAAAAGTAAACAAGAACCAAAAGAAAAAGAAACACATACTTTCTTAGTATCGCAATCACCGGAGACAATCTGCAACTCCTGCTCACGTCGGCGTTGTGATAAAAGTTGACCGTTGGATTCAGGTGGTACCCACAACCTGTAACCAAAATCCAATGGCTAGAAATAAATCAAAAAAGAAGAAGAGAAAAACTCCGTCCCAACAATTAGAGAGGAAAAACAAACACTGACCCAGTTCATCAATCTATCCAAAGAAAAGAAAAACACAAGAAATGAAATGAAATTTGAAAAACCAAAAAAATTTATATATATAGAGAGAGAGAGGGGGGGTAGACCTGTTACTGAAGAGAATCCCAAGAGTGAAGAAGGAGAGACAGATGAATGGGATCCAATTAAGGGAGATCTTCTTGGGACTACGTTGCGGCTTCATGGCCGAGAGGGGAGAGAGAGGCGGAGCTGTAGATAATGTAAAAAAGAAACTGAGATATTCAATATTTGAAACGAAGAAGAAGATTCAAAGCTTTTATAGTTGTGTTAGGCTTGTCAAAGTTCATTTCATAAAGGGTGACTGGATTGGATGAATGGAAAATCGTAAGACTGTTACGCGCGTTGGACCGTCAAAAAGAATGATAGGGAAAACAAAAATTAGGCATTAAACAAAGGGAAACTTGCCGCATTAGTATTTATTAAGGTTTTCAACTTTGAACTTTCCGTCGTGCTTTGGCCCCCTCCGTGGAACTCACGTGCACGCCAGTCACGCCACCTGTCTTCAATCAAACACTGTACATGGCCCGACTTGTTTTCTCCTTGGATTTTAACCCGAATCCTGTTGATTTTTCTTTTCATCCATCACCACAGTTTTTGCAAAAAATTCCCAATTTTTCTGACACTTTATTTATTGTTTATGATTTAATTTGATTTCCAAATTTTGTCTGATTTTTGTAAATAATAATTTCAAATCATTTTTATTTTATAAAACAAATTAAGTTATATAAATTATAAAATATATTACAATATTAAAAATAGTTTGATTGGACTCGGGTTTGAAAGCTTAAATTTATCTCATATTTTATAAGAGCTTAATTTTTTTTGTACAATGATTTATTTAACTCTTCAATTTCATAAAAAAATTATTTTAACTTTCCATTTATTTTTAATTTTTTTAACTTTTAAACTTGTGTTTTTAGTCAAATCACTCCAGAATAAATTGAAAAGTTAATTTTTTTTTAACTTTGTTGATGTGATATACACGTGGATAACAAGTCAACATTCAATTAAAATTTTAAAATTATATCATTCACATGTATGCCACATCAGCAAAGTTAACAAATATTAATTTTTTCATCCATTTTGAGTGATTTAATAAAAAAATACAAGTTCAAAAGTTAAAAGAGTCGAAAAATTAAATAGAGAATTAAAATGATATTTTTATAAAATTGAAGGGCAAAAAACGTCATTATACTTTTTTTATCAAAACTTATTTTTGACCTAATATTTTTTTCCAACTTTCTCAAATATTATGTATAACATATATTTATAAAAAAATATGCTTTCAAGTTTATGATTTTCAAGTTGAAATTTTAACAAATGCTACTATGATTTTAAATTTATTTTAAGTTTAAATTAATTTTTATATATTACTCTGTAAAAAATAAATTTTTATTATTATTTCTCAATTGAGTTACTGTTTGATTCCAATTAAAAACTCATAATTTCCGTCTTATATATTTATTTTTTTAGATTTACTAAAATATAAATATATATAAATAAGAAAAGAAATTTATATTATTTTATTGTTGAAAAAGTTATTACGTTAACGGTGGGTTTTAAAATTCCATTTTTCTTTTACGACAAATTATTAGAGCCACGTGGGGCCACCATCATGTGAAATGACAAGAGTTGTCGTCGTTGTTTCTTTCATTACTAATTAACGGATTTGCTTTTTACTGACAGAAAAAATATAAAAATGTTGGTAATCCACCGTTTAATATTAAATTAATATTAAATAAATAATAAAAAAAGTTAAAAAAATAAAACAATCTCTGCAATAAAAAAATAATTTTTCCCAAAATTATTTGTTATTTTAATCACTAAACGTAATAGTAAAATACCCAAAATTTGTTCTAGAAGGAATTTGAGATATGTGGAGATTGATTATTTATTTATAATCGTGAAATGAATGAAAATAATTTTAATAGAAACGAGACTTCGTTTAACATAATAAAAATAGCATAAGCTAGCAATGAGTAGCTTTGAGCAAAATGAGATGTTTAAAGACTTTGTCAGACTTATTATAGCCTATTATATTTTCTGTGCAATTTCTTACATCCCAAAAGTCCCGCCTACCTTCAACGAATTCATTTGCAATTTCTTTGCAATTTAAACACTTTGTCCACTTACCAATTTGCTATATCCTATGATGAATTCGAATTTCCATCCGAAATTTAAGAGAGTTGGAGTTAAATCCAATAAATAGGTCCGTTTAAAATATGTGTCGGGTTCGGATTTTAAATTTATTTTCTAAAATTTTGTAAATGAATCTTGGTGTTTGTGGAAAGCATGTTATCACATCATAACGTTTTCATTCATGTCATCAAGAGTGTAACTAAAGGGGCTGGCAATAGAGGTGTCCATGAGCCGGCTCGGCCCGAAATATTAGCCTGAAATTTTATCCAAGCCTGACCTGGGAAAAAATTCTAAACCCGAGCCCGGCCTGGCCCGGTCCATTTTTTAATAAACACCAAAAAATTATTTTAAACATTAAAAAAATAAAAAATATATATTTTAAAATTAAATAAAATAAAAAATAAATATTTATTATATATTCAGACCGGGCTAAAAAAGTGGTACACGAGGCCTGGCCCGTTTTCTAAAATGGCCTCGTTTTTTTTGCCCGAACCCATATTTCGGGCCTATATTTTTACCAGAACCCTCCCATATTTCGGGCGGGTCGGGCCATGGACACCTCTAGCTAGCAAGGGCCCAGTCCAATTTTTTAAAAACTTTTAAATTTGTAAATATAAAATTACACTTTGGCCCCCTAAAAATGATAAAATTTTGATTTAATCATTTAAAAATTATAAAGATATAGATTATTCAAATGTTGAAATTGCATTTTTACTATTGTAAAAATTAAAATTTAATTTTGGCACCCTAAAAAAAATTTCTGTCTTCACCCCTGCGTGTTGTCACGACGTTGTTCATCATTGCAACATCGGGAAGTTTCTCGTTGTGACGTCGCCGGCTGACTTTAGTAAGTGCCTACAAACTGTTCGATAAATGTGAGGTACACCCCACAAATTGGTACTCAATTGGCAAGATTACAAATACTCGATCCCACTTCTAGATACTTTATGCCATAGAGAGAGCTTCGCCACGACCCATTATATCAAATCCAATCTCAATAATATTTCCAACTTCTCAAGTTTACTAATTTCGAATCAAACTTCAATCTAGTTTAAAATAGATTCTATTAAAAACTCGAGTCACATCCTCCTAATTGTGTTGCTTCTTTCTTCTATACCAGTATGATTTTGACATCCTTCAAATTTTAAACCTTATTTGTGATAAAAGTCAAGTTCATGTCAAAACAATTTTCATGGTTGGTTAAAGGAATTAAACTTTTTTCATGTCAAAATTCCTCACTTCAAGCCACAACTCATGGACTTGACTTGAATGGAATTTACTTTTATTTTTTGTTAAATTCTAAGAATAGTCCTTGTATTTATCTATTTCTGTTGGTTTAGTCCCTCCACTTTTATTTGCTCAAAATTAATCTCTTTATGTTTCGATTTGTTCATTTTTAGTTGATCGGTTAACTTATTCCATTAACTATGTTACAAAATTATCTTCTTAACTTTTATAGCTTTTGTCAGTTTGATCTCTACTCTTTTTTATTTCTTCTTTAATTATTGAAATTTTAAAAAAGTTATAAAATTTTCTCATACGTGATACGTGTCAACTAATTAAAAATAGAAAAAATAAAATAAAATTTACTATTAATCGTTACTACTAAAGATTTTAAATTGTAATTCTTATCTAGCGACAATAAATATCGTGTATATTAAATAATTTTAAGAATCAAGACTCTCGCACCAAAGAAGGTTGTGAGTATCTGGAAAATCAAAGGAAACCATGCAAAAAAAAAAGACATGAAGACTTTCTTTCCTTTCTTCTTTCATGATATATATCGTTTTAAAAAAAAAGGAGATGTTAGTTTTGTTTATTAGGGGAAACCATGAGAGTTGAGGGAATATGAAAGAAGTAAAAAGAGTTAGAAGAGAGGGGTTTTTCTAAAGTTTATTATCGAGAAAATTAGTGTTTTAATCCTGAAAGAATAAACTCATAATTAATTAAATAGTTAATGAATTCTAATCTAATGGTGATTAATATTAAAATTTAGTGTTTTTTTTAATTTCCTATAATTTTTTAATAATGAAAGTAAAAATAAAAAGAGTAGGGTCAAATTGACAAAAGTTATAAAAATTGAAGGGCTACATTTGTGATTATACTTAATTTTTTTAACAGAGTTAATGAAATAAGTTGTAAAAGTAGAGGGACCAAATTTAAGCAAATATAAATATAATGTTTATTTTTATCCAATTCATTCCGCAAGAAATGGAAAAAATAAGTAATCTTATTTTATTTTATTTATTAGATACAATAAAAAACTATAATTTAAAATAATTTTAATAACAATTAATTTTAAGCATATTCTAAAATATATGTCACCTGTTACACGCTAGCACAACAGCATGATTTAATTTCACAATCAAATTATTAGTGAAATATAAAAAATTAAATAGATTCGTAAAAATAATTAAATGTATTTTATTTAATGCATACAAGTGATCCATACATCGCACAAGTATACAAACTAATATATATATTAGTTTGTATCATCCCGCCACGCACAAATTAATTGTATCTATAAATTAAGGTACATTAAATATATTAAAAAAACGTGTACAATTTATTAGAGAAGTTTAGTTTTATAAAATTTGTTGGTTTACAAATAAAGTTAAAACATTAAAAAATAATGTTTTGGCCTACTTTGTAGTATATATTTATATTTGGGTATTTGTAATATATATTTTAAAAAATGGCGTAATTTATATAAAAAGTAAATGCACAATACTGAAAAATAAAAAATAAAAAATATTAAATTATAATAAAAGAATAACATATAAAGTTAATAAACATTAAATTAAAAACAATATAATTTTTTAAAAGTGTTAAAAAATAATATGAGTTAGAACTAAAATAATATTAGATTAATCATTTATAAATATGGACAAGTTTAAGTAAAATCAAATCAAACTTAAGCAAATATATAATGTATTAATATCATATATATATATATAAACTTGGCCCAGTCTTATAAACAACCTTTAGATGCAATTAAAGGTGTTCATGGACTGGGTTTGGGTTAGGCCTAAGTATTATATTAAAATATTTTATGTTTGTCTAAGATTGACCTAGTCTAAAATATGAACTTAAAATTTCGGCCAAACCCATATGCAAAAGACTAACTCAAGTCTATTTTAGGTCTGCCCATATTATTTTTTAATTTTTTTAAATATTTATATTATTTTATTTTAATATTGACTAATTTTATACATTTTTTATTTATTGATATTTTTTATATAATCATTTTAACATTATTTTAATGTTTACTTTAGAGTAGTATTATATATTTTGTATATGTTTATTTTTTTTAGTGTATTCTAAATTACATAATATATAAAAATAACAAAATATAAAATATTATAAACTTAAAAACGAGTCAGGTCGGTCCTTGAATGTTCAAGCCTGAATCCGACCAATATTTAAACGGGCTTGCTTTTTTTGCCTATACCTATTTTTCAGGCCTAATATTTTTACCTAAACACCTCTAGATTTCGGACGAACTTTTGAACCTAATTGAGTAACCTAACCCGTGAATAGATCTAGATGCAATCCATGAATATACCGACTTAGCCTGGCTATCAGACTCCTAAAGTTTGGGCCATAACTTTCCAACATAAATCTTGTACTAAAGGATTGTCCCATTTTAAAGAATTTGGTATAACAAAGTTGGATTTCCCATTTTAATTTTCAATTTAACTAAGTTTATCCTGAAGACGAAGTAATCAAAGTAAAGCTCTCGTAATAAAATAAACCCTCAGATATATATAGCATCAAATAAAGCTTTTCTTCGAGTCAAAGTATTTTATTATAATATTCTTAACTAATAATAAAAAAGATAAATTATCAAAATAGTCACTTTTTTGTTTGAAGATATATTTTAGTCACTTATATTTGAAATGTTACATTTTAGTCACTGAGCGTTAATTTCCGTTAACGGTGTAATGGTAAGCTAACGTGTCATGTTAAATCATCATTTTAAACGAAAATTTTAGGTTAAATTATACCATTGGTCCTATATTTTTTCGTTTTGAGCAATTTAATTTTTTTTATATTCTTTGAACTTTCCTCTCTTTTTTTCATTCTCTTCTCCATCTGTTTTTCTCCTTTCTCCATTTCTTTTAATGTAATTATTCTATGCTTCCCATTTGTTAAAACTAGTCCCTATGCTTTTATTTTTTTGAACAATTTAATTTTTAATTCTTTATTTTCCTTTTCTTATTCCCCTCTAGTTTTCTCTCTTCTCATATTCTTCATTGCAGAAACATAATATTTGCCCACCGAATAAGCCAAGTCCTTGTTTCTTTCACTTGATTCATAAATTGAATTCTTTATATTCAAAAAAACTTTTTCCCGTTTCCAAACTTTTACATTATCGTGTAGATTATTTATTTCCCTTTCTTTTATTTTCTAATGAATAAAAGTAAGCAAAACGATAAAATTGATCTAAACCTTGTTGAATATTCCCAAGAAAGCTTGATTGAAAGTTGATTATAGATGAACCAAAGAGAGAAAGGGAGCATGAAACCAAACTGGTTTGGGTAAAGTTGAGGGTAAATTTTGTATGGCGGTCATTTTAGTCATTGAGAGTGTAGAGCTTGTTTGAAGAATCCATGAAACAACGTAGTTTCGAGAGGGCGAGAATGTTGTAAGTAAGATAGATAAGGTGGTCGTGGAGGTTGGTTAGGAGGTTAAGGGAACAGGCTCGAGAAACTTTGTTAAGGGTTGACTGCCATAAGTCACAACTAGCGAGGACTTCAAGTGGGACGAGCTTGAGGACTAGGTCATTGAGAGATATAAACTGGTTCGTTAAAGCAATGATGGATGATGATGTTTTGTAATTGTGGAGTGAGAATATGAGAAAGAAGTTTTATTTTGGTTTCAACTGTCACCTTTTCTTTTTTCACCAACATAAAAAAAGTTTTAATAAATGAAAAACATAAAAAAAACTATGTTAAAAGAGACAGAGAAGGGAGGAAAACAGAGGGAGAATCATAAGAGAATGAAAAATAAAGAAAAAAAAAGTTAAAAAGAACATAAAAGAAAAAAATTAAATTGCTCAAAACGAAAACATATGGGGACTAATTGTATAATTTAACCTAAATTTTTTGTTTGAAATGATGATTTAACGTGCCACATCAGCTTACTGTTATACCGCTAACGGCAATTAATGGCTTAGTGACAAAAATGTTACAACACATTAATGAAAGTGACTAAAACGTAACATTTCAAACAGAAGTGACTAAAATCTAACCCGAGATAAACAAAAATGACTATTTTGACAGTTTACCCTAATAAAAATATTTCGATATTTTTCATAATCCGTACATTGAGATATAAAAAATATTTTAATTTTTGTAATTATATATATTTTAAATATTTTAATTTACTTCAAACATATTTCAGCTGGTATAATATTTTTTTGGAGCAAAACTTTTTCAACTATAATATTAAAGTTTAAAAATTTAAAATTAAGCGTACTTAATTATCTAATTTATGTGCTGGCATTTGTCTTTTTCTAAAAATTCTTTATCATCTGATGATTTTTTCTTAAAGAATAAAAAATAAAATAAAGATATTTTAAAAAAGAGAGTAAAATTTTACTAAAAAAACTAAAATAATAATCTGGTGCAGTTTTAAATGCGTGCATCCAGGAGATAATGAGTCAAAATTACAGATTTATTTTAGGAAGAAGAAGTATAATTAAACACGCAAATTTGAAAGCTTCAATTTGATTTTACTTGCGCTGTAGAGTGCCACGTAATTTTCCTTTTTTTTTAAATTTTAATTTTGAATATTTGATGTTTTTTTTTCTGTTGTTTAATTTCCATTTTCACCCTTTAGTATTCCGTTACATTAAAGAAAAAAGTTTGGTACTGATACTGGCACTTAAATTTCTAACGTAAATCCTTTTAATTTTTTTTATATGAGAGAAAAGGATTTAAAATTAAAAAAAGGGAAAGAAGACAAACTATACCATTATGAAAGCAGTTGGCAAGCTTTCTACAAATATTATAATTTTCATTCAAATTTCATATAATTTTTATCACTTTATTTACTTATATAATTTTTTTAAAAACAAAATCTAACTAAACCAATTACTTAAAGATTTAACAATCATTTTCCCTACTATTCCAAGACTCTCCTAATACATCACGTCCTAAATTGACTCTTCTCGATAAGTTTAAATTATACATTACATTGTACTGTTTTGCTCAACTTACTAAAATATTAATGTCATCCATAAAATTTCAAGATATACTTTAAATAAAGTACATACGGCTTAAATTAAGAATAATTATTTGATACATTATCTGTGGAGTTTTTTAGACTCCACAAATGGATTGAGAACGCAACAAATATTACATTGATTTATATTTATATTTTTTACTACACTCTATAGGACACTTGTCATATCATTAACTCATTTGTGAAGTTTAAAAAATCTCCACAAACGATATATGAGATGATTTTTCTTGAAATATTAAACACATACAAAGTTCGCATTTTCACTTAAGCAGGTTATCTAGTTCTTTAAATAATGGGAAATTTTTTGAACAATAATTTTATTAATTTAACTATAAAATATGAAAGATAGGATTAATTCCTCTTATATATTTTAGGTTTTTTTTTTAATAAAAATAATATTAAAAAATTAATTAATTATAAAAATTGGAAGCATAAAAGAGAAAAAGAAAACCGTAAATACAAAATAAAAGTAGGGGCAATAATGTAATAAGAAAGTCGGTTCCAGAATATAATTAATATATTCGAAAAATAAAAGTTGAAAGATGCTGAGTTTGCCCTAAGCGTCACCATATAAAGCTGCGTGCTTCTCTCTCTTTTCCTCCACAACAAAAATCCGCTATATCTAAAATAAGGTTCCAACCTCTGTTTTTCTTCACAAATTCCCAATCTAATCTCTTCCTCCCCTTCTTTTTCCACATCTCATAGAAGGTATGATATCTGTTTCTAATTACTGTTCTTATTTTTTCTTATCGATGAATCTGTTCCATTTCATAGAATATTTTATTCCTATCTGTTGATTTTAATCTCTTGTGTCTTTGTTCTATAGCTGGATTTTCTTATTTTTTCTGTTTTTGAATCGTTGTAGATCTATATATATTTTTTAAGTTCCTATTTGTTTTGATTTAGAATGATCGGATCTATGTAGATTGGTTCTTGTCAGAGCCATTATATTCTTATTTCTGAACTTGATTTTTTAATTTTTTTATTTAGATGATTGTAAATCGGATGCTGAATCCTATGATTTTTTTCTATTTATTTTTTTATTATTTAACGTTGAATAAAATGTTTAAGTTATTTATTCTGATTTTGTGATATTTAATAATTTTTCATTAATATTTTGTTGAATTTACCTCGTCTTTAACACTCATTAATATGATTAGGAGGTTTACGGTTTCCTCTTTTTTCTGTTTCTTTTAGTCTACCCTTAATATGGCAAATCCTTTTTTCTTTCCACGTTTTAACGGTTTGATTGATGTTAGGAAGCTTGAGAATAACATTTTAATCTTAATTTTGATAGTATCATTTCTTATACTAATATTTTGTGTATATCCCCCAATTGGAGGACCAGATATTGGAATCTGAAGGCATTTAGAAATCATAGGCTTTCGACCTTTAGCAGATATTTAGTTTTTCTACTTTTGGATGTATATATGCAATATTGGAAAACGTAATGCCCTTTTCAGGTGTTGATTTTAATGAAATTAACTTTATGTTGATGAGCTGTCTACTGCTTATAGATTGACTGTATGCTCTAACATTTGCCTGGATTGACTGTATGTTTTTAACATCTTAATCACATATTAGAATTTGAAGCCATTTAAGAAACAAAATAGGGTTTTGACCTTTAAGACTTAAGCATATATTGAGTTTGTATGCTTTTGGATGTATACAATTTATATTGGAAATTGTAATGCCGTTCTTAGTTGTTGATTTTATTGGAAGTGACAATGTTGATGAACTTCTACTTATCGATTTTTATATGTTTTAACATTTGCCTGGATTAATTTTGTTGTTGAATATCAGAGTTGGCAGTTTGCTCTGCTGTGTCCACAGTTTGTCAAAGTGGAGGGCATTAATTTTGAATCGTCTTTTATGTCTGAACGGGCCTCTCTCTTTTTATCATCAATTGGTTTGCTCGGTGAATACTGTCCCACTTCTAGAAAAAAGGAAGGTATCTGCATGCATATTGAGGTCAGTAATACAGAAAAATTTGGTTGCCATTTTATGCGACCTATTCCAAGTGCAAGAAAGCAGTCTGGTAAAGGATTTGTTATCACAATTGGAATCACTAGTATCTGATCCCTCCTTTGTGATTAAGAGTTTGTTCCACAAGTTCGATCGAGATGGCTTTGCAGAATATTGGTGCTTCCAACAGTGATGATGCCTTTTATAGGTATAAGATGCCCAAAATGATAACCAAGATTGAAGGACGAGGAAATGGCATCAAGACTAATGTGGTTAACATGGTTGAGATTGCGAAGGCTTTGGCTAGACCTGCTTCTTACCCTGTAAAGTATTTTGGTTGTGAACTGGGAGCCCAATCCAAGTTTGATGAGAAGACTGGAACTTCACTGGTAAATGGTGCCCATGAAACTGCCAAGCTTGCAGGGCTTCTTGAGAACTTCATCAAGAAGTATGTTCAGTGCTATGGTTGTGGGAACCCAGAAACTGAGATAGTTATTACGAAGACGCAGATGATTACTCTTAAATGTGCTGCATGTGGGTTTATTTCTGATGTCGACATGAGAGATAAGCTTACAACTTTCATTCTTAAGAATCCACCTGAGGCAAAGAAGTCATCAAAAGACAAGAAGGCGATGAGGAGGGCTGAAAAGGAAAGACTCAAGGAGGGTGAGGCTGCTGATGAAGAGCTGAAGAAGATCAAAAAAGAGACGAAGAAGAAAGGTTCCACTACTACAACTAAGGTTGCTGCTGCCAAAGGTGGAGTGACCAAGAAGAAAGGTAAACATTCTGATGAAGATCACTCCCCTGAACATAGCCAGGCTGATGAGAATGAACGGGTTGCCAGTGATGACGACGACGATGATGTTCAGTGGCAAACTGATACTTCACTTGCGGCTGCCCAACAACGCATCCAAGAGCAGTTGAGTGCTGTTACTGCTGATATGGTGATGCTTTCTACCGACGAAGAGAAGAAAAAGTCGGTTAAGAAGTCTCCCGAGCCTGAGACCAAGGTTCATGAGAATGGTGTTGGTGCTCATGACAAACTTGTTGATGAGATAAAGGAATACTTCAAGAAGGGATCGTCACCAAATCAGCTTAAATCCTTCCTAGGTTCACTCACTGGAACCTCCAAAGAAGTCATGGATGCTCAATTTATAGCACTCTTCAATGATGTTGGGAAAGGGTTTGCAAAAGAAGTAACCAAAAAGAAGAACTACATTGCAGCAGCAGTAGCAGCAATCAAAGAAGAGCGATCTCAGTTGGTGCTCCTCAATTCTATCGAGTCTTTTTGCAGCAAGGCCAGCCCCGAGGCAGCGAAGGAGGTGGCGTTGGTTCTTAAAGTGCTGTATGACGATGATATTTTGGAAGAAGAGTTTATCATGGAGTGGTACCAGAAGGGTATAGCTGGTAGCAATAAGGGTTCTCAGATATGGAAGAACCTCAAGCCCTTCATTGAGTGGCTCCAGACTGCCGAGTCTGAATCGGAAGATGAGTGAATCCCGAAGCTCTTCGTATGGTATCTTCACTATGTTAAGCCTCTACTTCTAGTGGCGTCGTCTTCTATTATATGTTTGTGTTTGGCTTTACCGTGTCGTGTTTCCTAGAATAAAAGACAGTGAGCTACATCCCGTACGTGCTCTCTGCTGTTCTGTGGTTTATTATGTTGTGAACTGGTCATTGTTTATTCCCCTAATGTGTTAATTGAGTTTATGTTTTATTTCTTTCTAGTTTTTTTTTCTTTTTTATGTGATCTTAAACCGTCATTAAGCCTGGTTTAACTTTTCATTTTTTTAATTAATTTTTCCTGATTAAAGCAAAATTTAGAAACTTTACCGAGTAGTGTCTTTTAGTGGGAGAAATGTATGCCGCTCGAGCGTATATATTGGAGCTAAAAAAGGGGTACTCATGTGGAACCTGATGTACTTGCCTCCTCTGTTGGTTGATTTTCAAGTTGGTTCTTCATACAAGTACATTGGACCATGAACCTTGTTAGACAACAAAGCACCATACACAAGGTATGGGTGGGGTTCACCAACAATATGTTTTCTCACTTATAAATAGGTAAAACCAAATTTAAAACATCCTACAAGTTTTCTTTCTTTTTAGATGTTGTACTTGTTTAGGATTGGGAAGTCCAAAACCCTCGTATACATACAAATAAGTGAGGCATACATAGGGAAGAAGTAATTTTTTTCCAAAATATAATTATTCATGTCATATAATTTTACCTTGTGTCTTGACCTGATGGTCAAGATGTTCACCACCCCAAGTATGACTTGAGTTTGAGTCACGCTAGTTGTCTGAGTTGCCCTCCTATTCTAATTCACCGAAAAGACTTCAAATTACCTAACTTTATTAAAAATATATTTGATTTGATAAAGTAGTTTATAAGTAAAACTATAAATAATTCATCTCCAATAAGCTAAAATTAAAATCTATTAAGCCCATGTGTTGGCCTAATAGTTAGGTGTTCAATGCCTCAGGTGTGGTCTAAATTTGGATCGCGCTAATTAAGTTCTTCCTATTGTAATTCACAAAAAAAAAATTAAAACTTACTAAATATAAAGTATAAAAGATTGAAATCAAAATGTATTCGAACTTAAACTAAGATTAATTCTAAACACAATCTACATATAATAAAATTTAAATTTGAAATAATTCAAAAGAGAAATTACACATAATACTTAAAACATAATAATTCGTGCATCAAAATCCCAAAACCCCAACATTATTGATACAAACAAAGCATCATTTACATACTTAAAAATGAAGAAATGATTCATAATTGAGTCAGAAAAAAACATACCAAAGTGTGGAAAATATAAAATGAAAATGCGAGGGACAAATCACATCAATTAAGCAGACGGCATTTTGTGGAATAGTGTTGTCATGACATGGCATTTTATAATTGGAAAACCCAATTTTAATTATGGAAAAAATAAAAATAAAACCAAAATATATTAATTATTGTCCTTTCAAGTTAGCATTCATTTTACTTTAAAAACTCGAAAACGCGAAATTTGCGATTAAGTTTCTCATAATTCTTCACCTATTCAATTTGGTCCTAATTTATCTATTTTCTTTAGTTTTTAGATCATTATACCCTTAAAATATTTGCACTATTGGTCTTTCAACTTTTCATATTTACACTTTAACCTCTCAAATTTTGAGGGCAACAAAACTTTTCTCACTTTTACAATTTTGTCCTTTCTTGAATTAATATATCATAATATACTTCCCAATGTTGACATAACTCAAAATTTTCTTTTTTGTCACTTTATGTCCTTGTTTTACTATATCAAGGATAATATCTTACTTTCTTACTGTAGTAATGTTCGGGGTATTACAAATTGTTCCTTCTGTTAACAATTCCATTCATTTGACTATTAAAAACTAGTTCATGTATATCAACATAAGGTATACATGACGTACACCAGTTAGACTTGATCTTGGGCTGGTGCAAAATTTTAGGCCATTCTGTAAGCTCGAGCTTGAAAAATGGGTCTAAAATTTTGCTCAAGTTCAACCTAGATAAAAATGCTGAACTCGAACCTAGCCCACATTAATTTTTTTAAATGAAAAGAAATTTAACAATATAATACATCAAACACACTAAAAATATTAAAATAAATATTCTCCAACAAATTAAAAATACATTAAAAAAATTATACTTAAATATCACTAAGATAGTTGCAACTTAGCAAGCCAATGCCTCCAAAATAGTAGCAAAATTAACAATAAAATAAGAGTTATACAATATCCAAACAATAATAACAAAATAGTAGTAATATAATAGTAAAATGACAGCAAAACAATAGCAAAAAAAATTAGCCAGATTGGGACCGAGTCGGGCTCAGGCCAAAAAAAACTTACCTGATGCTCAGCCCGTTTCGAAAAGCATACCTTATTTTTGGTCCAAGCCCATTTTTCAGTCATATATTTTTGTCCAACCATCTTGCTTTTTGGGTTGGCCTTCAAGCCTAGATGGATGACCTGATCCATGATTAAGTCTAACGTCAATTTTTAATAGTAGAAATAGATAAAATCTTTAACACAAAAGACCAATTTACTTTTAATTTAATATATAGATATTAATTTACCTATTTTACAAGTAAAGGGACAAAATATAATTTAGGTGAGATTTTATGATAATTTTACTATAAAAATACTTTAAAATAGATGATGAAATCTCATATGATGAAATCAAATATTAATTATATATCAACATGACCATCTTGATGAAGCAATTTCAAATGAAAATCAGTTGATGATTTAAATTGGATATTATTGAAGATGGCACTTGTAATAACTGAAGGATAATCGAAATGAAGTAAAATAAACAAGTAAATCAGAATATTATTCCACTTATCTTTCACTCATAGGCTGTTTAGTCTTGGGCTTTACATATATCTTAAAGTATTTTTATAGTGAGTTCACTTGGTCATATAATACAGAGATTTTATTTTTGCATGAAATTTCTTTTAAAAATTATAGAAATATAAATATTATGTATTTGTGTAATTAAACAAATTATTTATATGTAATTTTGTCAATTTATTGTTCATGTCATGAAAAATAGCAAACTAATTAAAACTAATAGTTTTTATAAAGAATAGGAATTTCTATAGGTGAATATAAAATATAAGGACTTATTTGAATAAGCTATTAAACTTTATGGAACCATTTAATATATAAACCATATAAATTAACTTTTTTATTTCTTTTAATTTTGCGAGGAAATGACTTAATTAACCCCATCACATCCAAAAATCCCATGGCTAAATTGTCACAAAACTAAAGCCATCTAAACTCTAATTCTGCCATCGGATTACTTTAATAGTAGACTTGATCATCGTCGAGTCGATGCAAAATTTAAGGCTCGCTTTTCAGGTTTAATTTGATCCGAAAAAATAAATTTATAATTTTATTCAAATTCGATCCATATTAAAAATGATAAACTCGAGCTTGATTCGGCCCGATCGTAATAAATTTTTAAACTTATTTTTATATAAAAATAATTTTAAAAAATATAATACACTAAATACACTAAAAATATTAAAATAAATATTTACCAACAAATTAAAAAAACAAACATTATTTTTTTGTACCCTCAATCAAATCAAGTCCATGTTATCAGTGACCCTCAATCTTCTCCCTTCATTAAACATCTGCAAAACTGCAACAAGCTACTATCATTTCCCTTCCCTGTTATCAGACACCTTAGCTTGTCAGTTGTCATCCACAAAAAAGAAAAAAAATAAAAAAAAGAATCGTTGGTTAGTGAATAAATATCCTAACATAAGGGTAAAAGCCATTAAAGAACATATACATGGTCATTGTGTCGATACAAGCTCTTTAAATCTAAATGGTATTGAGTTTGATAACCTTTATCTTGATATGAATGGTATCATTCATCCTGAAGATCAGGTATGATCATCCATGTATATATCTCAAAATCTCACATACATGCACATATAAAAAAAGTGTTTACTTTGTGTTTGTTTAAATGCAGTCTGTAATACGTCCAAGTGCATATGAAGATGTATTCACCAGTATCTTTGAATACATTGTTAGACCGAGGAAGCTGTTATATATGGCAATTGGTAAAGCTTTTTTTATTTTTGAATAAAGTTGGATAAATAGTGGTAAAAGCGTGGAGGCCCTACTCGTTCTACTAAAAATGAGGTAAATTAGTCCCTTAGATAAAAGAGTAGGGTAGCACGACACACAACACGTCATTGTTATTACTTTCGGGTTATTTTGTCAGCAAAGCTATTTTTAATAGTAAAAATGGATAAAATTTTTAGTGGTAAGGATTGATTTGCTTTTGATCTAACATTCAGAGACTAATTTGCTCAATTTTTTGATAGTGTTAAGTATAGACAAAGAGTCTGTTACACTGTTAGTAGCTGTTAGTTTAGTATCTGGTAAATTGTTATGCAAAACAGTTATGAGGTTAGTAGTCAATTACTCAAGGTACTCTATAAGTACTATACCGTTAATAAAGAAGAGATGTAACTCAGAATATTCATTCAATCACAATACAGTTTTATTAATTTTACCTCAGTTCTTTACGGATAGAGAAGACAAAATGCAATTTAACTTCTAGTATAGAGCCTCCATGGTACTTTTACCGATAAATAGTATATTAGAAGTTGATCTTATTGGATTTTGTAGATGGTGTAGCTCCACGAGCTAAGATGAATCAACAGAGATCAAGACGGTTTGGCGCAGCGAACAACGATGAGATTGTGGTTTGTTTGTTTTTATAATGGTTTGATTTCATAGAATCTAGATGTGGTTTACAAGTTTGTGTTCATTGTAGGAAGCTGAAGAGGATTGATTACGGAAGCAATTTGAGATGGAAGGCAAACTGGTATTTTCGAAAGAGGAGTGAGAAGTTTTTTATTCAAATGTCATTACACCAGGAATAGGGTTTATGTATAGGTTGTCTAAGAAGCCTGAAGATTATATTGAGTCACGAATGCATGGTGATTCAAGCTGGAAGGGAATCCAGTTTGAATTTAATGTCCTAGTCCTACTTGCATTCATGCATGCATGTGTGTGTATGTACGTATGAATGAACTGAATTTGTAATTCACGCTGGAAGCGAATTCCAGTTTGAATTTAATGCCAACTGGGGTTGGATTTTGACGATCCGTGATCCACATCTGGATACTGTGTCTATTTTGGTCACACTCCTGTGTCGTGGTGTTCCAAGAAACAACCAGTGGTTTCCCGATCCACGGCTGAAGCCGAGTATAGGAGTCTTGCTGCGGTTACTAGTGATGTCATTTGGTTTACTTTCGTTGCTTAAAGAGCTTCATATTGTGTCTACTGATATTACTAATATCTGGTGTGACAGTTCGAGTGCCGTTGCGGCTAATCCTGGGTTACACTCAAAATTCAAACATGTCGAGCTTGATTTGTTTTTTGTTTGTGAAAAGGTTGTTGATGGCTCAGTTGTAGTTGGTGAAGTTCCTGCATATGATCAAGTTGCTGATGTTTTTACCAAGCTGCTTTCAGTCTCGTTGTTTACTCGTTTTCGACATTTTCTTCGGGTCTTACCCATGGGGAAGATGGATGAATGTTAAGGATAAGTATTTGTTAGTAAGGGTCAGCTGAGTTAGTTAGTAAGTTGTTATGGAGCGGTTATTTTCTATGACTCTATAAATACCTTAGGCTTAATGTACAGAAGCAGATTAGGAATGATAAAATACATTGTAATTCTTTGTTAATTTCTTAGTAAATAAAATTCAAAGTTATCTGTACTCTTTCACATACATACATACATACATACATACATACATACATACATACATACATACATACATACATACATACATACATACATACATACATACATACATACATACATACATACATACATACATACATACATACATACATACATACATACATACATACATACATACATACATACATACATACATACATATGTTCTAGAATTAGTATTGCTACGTGATGAGAGATCTATTAAAATGTTAGGTATTATCCCTACTATTATGCTCCATTTTCATCATACATGAAGGGTCTTTCTCAAGTGAGTGTAAAGTTCTAGAAGGGTCAGCCTTTTAAGCCCTTTGATCAACTAATGAGTGTATTGCCACCCAGAAGGTATACCCTATTACCTCTTCTTATTTGGATACTAACTTCCGATGTTTCAGTTTTCGTAATATGTTATTGGTTTTATGCAGTGCTGATGAAGTTGGTTCAGCATGCAGCAAACTCGACAGCATGCAGGCCATGAAGACCAAGTCATGCAGGAGCTGCTGGAACGAGCTGAACTATTCCTATTTTGTTCATCTTGTAATCTTAAGTTAATGTAATGTACTTTAGTTCATTTAGAACTATGTTAGGTTTATGATTGATGTAATTTTGATGACAATTGAGCTGTTAAGTCAGCTTTGTTTAAGTGTGCAAGCTTAGTTTTTCAAGTTTCAATGTATTAGTGGTAGTAGGTAATGATTAGGTATCATTATGCAGATTTTGACAAGCAAATTGCTTGGTTTATGTATTGGCATTATGCCATTGTTCAACCTATGAATGAAGTTTTAGTTTGTTCATCAATTTCTCCCTTCATTTTTCTTAGCTTTTCTTCCTTTCTCTTGCTCGAATTCTTTTGTTTGCTCAACAAGTCTCGAGACTTGCTTAACAAGTCTGCACTGAATCTGTTAGTTTCAGTTACAGCACCAACAATTGGTATCTAGAGCCTATTTCTTAAGGGATCTGTTACACAAATCCATGGCTTCATCAAGCTTTTCACCAGCTGCACCTCAAGTCTTCAATGGAGAAGGCTATCACATATGGGTGGTCAAAATGAAGACCTACCTGCAGGCTTTCGATCTGTGGGAGGTGGTCAACACTGATGTTGAACCAGAGCCACTTAGAGCTAATCCAACAGTGGCTCAGATCAGGCAGCATGCTGATGAAAGGACCAAGAGGCACAAGGCTATGTCTTGCATCCAAAACTCAGTGTCTGATGTGATTTTCACAAGGATTATGGCCTGTGAATCACCAAAACAGGCCTGGGACAAGTTGCAGGAAGAGTTTCAAGGGACAGAGAGGACAAGGCAGCAACAGTTGTTAAACTTAAGGAGAGATTTCGAGAATTTAAAGACGAAGGAAGAAGAAACTGTCAAGCAATATTCTGACAGGATTATGGCTGTGGTTAACAGCATCAGGCTCCTTGGAGAGCAGTTCAATGAAGCTAGGATAGTGGAGAAGGTTATAGCAACTCTGCCTGAGAGGTATGAGGCAAAAATCTCATCTCTCGAGGACTCAAGGGACCTGTCCACCATCTCCCTGACAGAGTTGATCAATGCTCTATATGCTCAAGAGCAGAGGAGAGCAAGCAGACTGGAGGAGCACCAAGAAGGTGCCTTTCAGGCAAGAACAAATACTGCCTACAAAGGCAAGAAGGCCTGGAGAGACAAGCCAAAGAATGATGCTGCAAGGAGAGAAGGTCAGACTTGCAAGCACTGCAGAAAGGCTGGTCATTCAGAAGAAAAATGCTGGTTTAATCCAGATGCTGTGTGTCAGCATTGTAAGAAAAAGGGTCATGTTGAGAGAGTCTGTAAGAGCAAGGCCAAATCAAGGAGCAATCAGTCTTAACAGATGAAAACTGAGGCTCGAGTAGCTAAGGAGGACAGTGATCAAGAGGAGCAAGTCTTTGCTGTGTCATGCTCAGCTGCTCAGGAAAGGTCCTCATCTGGTTGGCTCCTAGACAGTGGATGCACCAACCACATGACACCTGATACTGCAATCTTCAAGTCTTTAGACAGAAGCTGCAGAACTAAAGTAAAGATTGGAAATGGTCATTTTATTCAAGCTGAAGGCAAGGGTGATGTGCTGATATGCACCCTTACAGGTACCAAAGTGATTTCAAATGTACTGTTGGTGCCTGAAATTGACAGAAACCTGCTCAGCATAGCTCAGTTGCTGGAAAAAGGTTACTCAGTTGTGTTTAAAGACCACCAATGCCAAATCAGTGATCCAAGTGGATCCAAACTGATGGCAGTCCCTATGGCTGATAAGAGCTTTGTGGTTGACTGGACAAAAAAGTCAGGCATTGCCTACACAGCCACTTCAGATGAATCCAAGCTGTGGCATCAAAGACTGGGACATGCCAACTTCAGATCGATGGCCCGAATGATCAGAGAAGACCTGGCTGAAAACTTCATCAACTCAGTGGACCATGATGATGTATGTGAAGTATGTCAGCTAGGAAAGCAAGCCAGACTCCCATTTCCCTCGAATCAAGCCTGGAGAGCCTCTGAAAAACTCCAACTGGTGCATACTGATGTATGTGGCCCTATGAAGACTGAGTCATTAAGTGGAAACAGGTATTTCATACTGTTCATTGATGATTTCTTGAGATATTACTAGATTTACTTTTTAAAACAGAAATCAGAGGTGGCCTCAGTGTTTTGGAAGTTCAAGACTGCTTCTGAGACTGAAACAGGCTGCAAGCTGAAGACCATAAGGTCTGATAATGGGACTGAGTACACCTCAGCTCAGTTCCAAGCCTTTTGTGATAAGGCAGGCATCAAACATCAACTTACTAACACATATACACCTCAGCAGAATGGGGTAAGTGAAAGGAAGAATAGGAATTTGATGGATATGGCCAGGTGCTTGATGATTCAGAAGAATCTGCCTAAAGCACTATGGGCAGAAGCAGTTAACACTGCAACATACATTCAAAATAGACTTCCAACCAAGGCTTTGGATCAAAAGACCCCATTCGAGGCTTGGTTTAGCTTCAAGCCATCACTGGCTCATCTGAAGGTCTTTGGATGCATTTGTTATGCACATGTACCTGCTGTTAAAAGGGACAAATTGTCTGAAAGGGCTCGACCTGGTGTTTTGGTGGGCTATAGCACTGTTAAGAAGGGCTATAGGATTTTAGATCCTTCAACAAACAAAGTGTCAGTAAGCAGGGATGTGGTATTTGATGAGAGGTCATGTTGGAACTGGGAAAGACATGAACCTGAAGAAGTTTCTGAAGAACTTGCAATAGACCAAGCTGAGCCAGACCAAAATGTCCCTGAAATGGATATTGATGATGAACCAGTCAGAGGAACAAGGCCATTGGCTGAAATTTATGAAAGGGCTCATGTAGCCATAGTTGAACCAAACAACTTTGAAGAGGCTGAGGCTCAGCAAGGGTGGAAGCAGGCAATGGCTGAGGAGATCAGCATGATTGAGAAGAACCAGACCTGGGAATTGGTTGAAAGGCCAGTCAAAAGGAAGGTGATTGGGGTGAAATGGGTGTACAAAGCCAAGCAGAATGCTGATGGTACCTTGAACAAGCTGAAAGCAAGGCTAGTTGTCAAGGGGTTCAGTCAGAGATATGGCTTGGACTACCTGGAGACCTTTGCACCAGTGGCCAGGCTCGACACCATCAGACTGCTGATTGCCTTAGCAGCACAGCTCGAATGAAAGATCCATCAACTTGATGTGAAATCAGCCTTTCTGAATGGTTTCTTAGATGAAGACATCTATGTTGAACAACCACAAGGGTTTGAAATAGCTGGCAGAGAGCATATGGTCTACAAACTGAAGAAGGCCCTATATGGATTAAAACAGGCTCCAAGGGCTTGGTATAGCAGAATCGATGGCTACTTGACTGATCTGGGATTCGATCGAAGCAAGAGTGAGCCAACACTGTATGTCAAGAAACAAGGGACACAAATACAACTCATTGTGTCCCTGTATGTTGATGATCTTCTAGTGACAGGAGGAGATCGAGTAGTGCTGGCTGATTTCAAGACCAAGATGCAAGAAGTGTTTGAAATGTCTGATCTTGGGGAGATGTCATATTTTCTTGGAATGGAGGTGTCTCAAGTACAAAATGAGATATTTTTAAGCCAGAGAAGCTTTGCCACAAAGATTCTGACCAGGTTCTCCATGCAAAACAGCAAGGCAACTAAAACACCTGTTGCTGTTGGAGAAAAACTATCGAGCCAAGGTAATTTTAAGAAAGTTTGTGAAACAACCTACAGGAGTCTAGTTGGTTGCTTGCTATACTTGACTGCCACTAGACCAGACATCATGTATGCTGTAGGATTACTCTCAAGGTTCTTGCATTGCTGCAATGAGAGGCATTTTCAAGCTGCAAAGAGAGTCCTGAGATATGTTAAAGGCACTTTAAACTATGGTTTGAAGTACAGCAAAGAAGGAAATCTGAAGCTGGTTGGCTACACTGATAGTGACTGAGCTGGCTCGATAGATGACATGAAAAGCATCTCAGGGTATGCTTTTAACCTTGGTTCAGCCATGTTTTGCTGGAGCTCAAAAAAGCAGAGTATGTAGCAACAGCAAGTGCTGTCAACCAAGCCATATGCTAAGGAAAATATTGGCTGACTTGAATGTGCATCAAGAGGAAGCTACTGAGATCTTCTGTGACAACCAATCTGCAGTAGCAATTGCTAAAAATCCAGTGTTCCATGGAAGAACAAAACATTTCAGCATCAAGTTGCATGTTGTTCGAGAAATGGAGCAAGCTCAGGAAGTAAAGCTGATCCACTGTAATTCAGAGGATCAACTTGCAGACATTTTAACCAAAGCCCTTAGTGTCACAAGGTTCGAATGTCTAAGAAAGAAGCTAGGTGTTTGCTCCATGCAAACCAAGGAGGAGTGATGAAGTTGGTTCAGCATGCAGCAAACTCGACAGCATGCAGGCCATGAAGACCAAGTCATGCAGGAGCTGCTGGAACGAGCTGAACTATTTCTATTTTGTTCATCTTGTAATCTTAAGTTAATGTAATGTACTTTAGTTCATTTAGAACTATGTTAGGTTTATGATTGATGTAATTTTGATGACAATTGAGCTGTTAAGTCAGCTTTGTTTAAGTGTGCAAGCTTAGTTTTTCAAGTTTCAATGTATTAGTGGTAGTAGGTGATGATTAGGTATCATTATGCAGATTTTGACAAGCAAATTGCTTGGTTTATGTATTGGCATTATGCCATTGTTCAACCTATGAATGAAGTTTTAGTTTGTTCATCAATTTCTCCCTTCATTTTTCTTAGCTTTTCTTCCTTTCTCTTGCTCGAATTCTTTTGTTTGCTCAACAAGTCTTGAGACTTGCTTAACAAGTCTGCACTGAATCTGTTAGTTTCAGTTACAGCACCAACAAGTGCTCATGCACTTCCGAAACTGTATGCAAAACTTATCACCGATGCTGATTCCCAAATTATTGACTTCTATCCTACAGGTTAGTCTTGTTTTCTGGGTTATGGATCGTGTGGTGATGGTATAAATGTTCCTATTACAGATTCACAACATGTTTTCTCTTTTCTTACCCTACATTTTTCTTAGATCTCGAAATCGACACGGATGGAAAGTGCCATACATAGCAGGTTGGTTGCTCAAAACATATGTCCTTGCCAATATGGTTCCCATTATTATAGAATCAGTTATTAATGCATGAATTTTTTGCATGAACTCTTCTTGTTAAGGGCATATGCAAGTTTCCCTTTGTTGATGAGGAACGGCTTTTATCGGAGACACTAAGACTTGAGAAGGAATTGACGGTGAGACTTTATTTCATCTATAGAACTCGGTTCGTGAACTTATATATATTATATGCATTCAATGAGATGGCATTTTACAATATCTTCAGCAGGAAGAAACTGAAAGAAATGCAGTGAAAAGTGATCAACTCTTTGTACCAAGCACTTTAGGATCAAAGATTTTAACACTTTTGCCTGATAATCAAAAGCTGCATAAAGAAGCCGAACTGATCAGGTTGGTCCATCACATTGTTTCATTTCATGTTTTAGCTATATTATTTATCTGATCGTTCATAATACCTAATGTAGTGGTGTTGTTAGAGGATATGTATCATCGTTACCTATCATGTAAGCCGGTTCGAAACTATGCATGCAGAAATCATGGAAAGGTTGGATTTCATATCGTTTTTTTTACATCACAGGTCGTTGCCGTTCAAGATCCCTATCGAAAAACTACATATCCCACGCCCTCTAGAGGGTGTCGAATATCCTGAAAAGGTAATATAAACATCTTAAATCTTCTTCAAAAATTATTTACTCGATAATAATCATTGTAACATTTATATCGTATATAGGCCATAATGGAAGCTGATATTCAAAAAACTCAGCTATGGCATGAATACCTTGGAACCAGGCCGCCTTATAACAGGTTCGAGTTAATCCAAAAAACCAGAAATGATCTTCACCTATCGAACCAGACATCAAATACAAGGTTGCCATGGAACCCAAGGTTTGACACGTGCAAAGTGGGTGTTGCTGGTTCAAGCTCAAACATGGCTAAAGCCATTGACAATAAGAAAGGGAACTAAAATTTAACATGTTGCAGCTCAACAAACATTTATGGAAATGAGGTAAATATTGTAGTTATTTTTTAAAAATAACATTATATCTTTGTTTGAGCTTTGGCCTATTTCCAGGGGCGGAGTTGAAATTTTGTTGTAAGGGGATTGAAATTAAATTAAAATTTTATCATTTTTAGGGGGTCAAAGAGTAATTTTACTTTTACTAATTTAAAATTTTTAAAAAGCTTAAATAGAGAATTTTTCATTTTAAAGGGGACCGAGCCCCTGCCAATCCCTGAATTCGCCTCTGTCTGCTTTTGTAATTCACCAAAAAAGGAAAGAAAAGTAATATAGGAATGAAAAGTATATTGAATATAGTTTTTTCAAGTTTTAGAATTAAAATTCAAAATATTGTGTTAAATATTGAATTAAATTTGAATAATTATGTTTATATTACTTGTTAGGATCACTAACCATTCTATTAATGCAGATGATATCAGTTACACCATGCATGTTCAAATTCCAAAAATTTATCATGGATGAAGAAGAAAAAATTGCTTTGAAGACAAAGAAAAAATTTCAGAGGAAGAAAAGTCGAAATCAATAATTACGATTATTGATTTGGGTATAAATGTGAATCATGAATGTTTTGAAGATAAGTACATATTCCTATTTTGGAATCCAACCACTTGAATATTCCATTTAAAATGTATGTATTTTGATTCAGTTATTACTAATTTAATTTTTATAATAAAAATGATGATTAAATTGATATTTAATGCAAAAAGATTGTGGCTATTGAAAATTACACCAAAAGAAAGATAACTAAAGCGTCAGGATTTGTTGATTTCAATTTTCCGGAAGACCTCAATGGTCATGGCACTGCATGTGCTTCCATTGCTGCTGGAGCTTTAATAGAACTAAAATGGCTCAAAGATATTTCTGGAATTTTCAATTCTAAAATACAAGGACATTTGCCAAAATAGCATACTACCAAGTTTTTGGTGATAAAGTGACAGTTGATAAAAGTGTTGAAGTTTTAAAAAATTCTTTGCTTGATGCTATGAAGAAAGTTACTTTGGATAAGGTGGATGTAATAATGGTATCTTTGAACACTGATGATTTGTCAAATATTTCTTCGTATCTATGTGATCTAGTTAATATGGGAGGATATTTGGAAATGAAAGAAAATGTAGTTGTTTGTACATCTTCGTGTAATCATGGTCACGATTAGTACACTCTATCGGGAGGGTTAGCTCCTTGGGTTATTGAGGTCGGATTATGTAATTCTGGTGGAAGATTTATAACACAAGTTGAGCTAGGAGGTGGAACACAAATCAAGGTACATCATCATTATCTAATTAAATTACTAGCTTAATGATAAGGTACTAACTTATTATATATTTTTAATTTAGGGGTTCGGTTCATTTATGGATAAAGATGTGGATTATTGTGAACTAATTCATTGGTCCGAGTATGTGCTCTATAAATTTCTATTTAGATTATATTGTAATTTTAATATTGATATATAACAATTACGCTAACAAAATATTTGTTTATATGTTAAAAGCGCTGTTAAAGCTGTAGGAACAAGCAAAGGAAAAGAAGTTGAATCCAAAGCTGAAACATCTCAGCTACAAAAGAAAAGAATGGAGATTCGAAAATATGTGAAGGGGAAAATTATTTATGGTGATAGGAAAATAAAAGGGAGAATAAAAGAGCTTTTCAATGCAAATGTTGCTGGAATATTGTGCTCATCTCAGATACATGATTATCAATCATATGAGCTTCATAGACCTGTTGTTTACGTGACGGAAAAAGATGGCATTAAAATTCAGAAGTATATAGACAATAGTAACAGAAGGTATACTTTTTAAGATTGTTTCATTATTTTGGATAATTTATATGTATGTCTATTAAATATTAATATTTTTTTATCATATTATTTTTCAAGAGAAAAAAAAAGTAAAAATTTACCAGACTATTAATGAGGAGCAAGATGGAGACCTTTGTAAAGTTGGCCTCATATCTGGAAAAGGCTCAAATCCATATGATCCGTATGTACTAAAGTTAATTATATATTTTTTTTTGTCTCTTGGTGGAATACATAATTTATTGTGTTCATACAATTGATATTTTGGTTTCTATTTTCGCAGCTCAATATATGTGCTCCAGGAAAAGATATTTTATGTGCTAACAAATACAATGCTCAAAATATGTATGCTCATTACTAGGTGCTGAGTGACACTTCAATGGTTAATGCAGTTGTTGCTGTCATGCTATCCTACATTAAGACATTTAACAATGATTGGGGGATAGCAAGAATTAAATCAGCTATAATAATTAGTGATAATTGAACATTTATTTCACATCCATTAGTTTTATTAAAACCTTTTTAACTATTACAAGTTTGTTGGTGTGAAATTTTCTTTTATTCTTATGGAGCTTTGAGACAAACTTTCCAATGTTCTTGAAGGAATTGGTCTTATAGAAAAGAAACTCAAGAACAGAATTCAGTGGAAGTGTGATCTGCATCCTTGCTAATCTACTCATTGGCATTGAACGGTTTCCTACTTAAGAAAACACTCAAATCTTTTAGTTAATGTCAGGGGGCTTGATGTCTCGAGGCCAGGGGAGGTTGATGAGAATGTTGCTACTTTGCAGGTATGATTTGTGAAACTGGGAACAAATTGTTAATGAAATTCAGATCCTTTAATGATTGTGCTTCAGCTGTTATGGTTTGATCTGTGTGCTGTTTTCACCTTGCAGCCTTGTGCTATTTTGCTTATCGGAATACAGCTTTGTCGAGTCATATTAATTTACGTGACTAATAATACAATACATGAACATGGCGGATTAAACATCTTGTGTTTTGTATCAGTTAAGTTTGTAGTGGGACTTCATAATGGTAACATTCCTTGCAGGCAGAGGTTGAAAACCTTCATAATCAGGAACACAGATTAGATGGACAAATAAGGTTAAAGCGATTACGGCTTCTGTTATTCTTACCTCAGTTAAATCGATTTCGTTTGCTAAAGTATTACCGATTTTTCTATACCGTACAGAGAGATGCAAAAAAGATTGAGGGACCTAAGTGAAGACAAAAATTAATAACAAGTAAATCTTTACTTACCCTCGAGATATTATTTTTACATTTTTTGCATGATTTCAGAAGAGTATTGCCTTTTTGTTACCAAGGAAGATATCAAGAGCTTACCTTGTTTCCAGGTTTTTTTTATTGCTTGAATGTTTCATTAATGTTTTCGAGTTGGTATAAGGTCGCCTGGCATTGCTAATGCCGTTGCTAGGGATGCTTTCTACTTTCGGTTGTTAACTATTTGTTTTTGTTGCCTTGTTTAGAACGAAATGTTGATTGCCATTAAAGCTCCGCACGGAACCACTTTGGAAGTCCCTGATCCTGACGAAGTATTCTCAAAGGCTTGAAGAATTAATGTACAGTTTACATGTCCATGCTCGATCATAATTGCAAACCCTTCTTTTTATAGCAGGATGATGATTCTCTCCAAAGGAGATACCGGATTGTCCTTAGAAGCTCAATGGGTCCTATAGATGATTACCTTGTCAGGTAACCACGGCTTCTTGTCGATTAAAGTTTGGTATGAAATAAATCTTGTCGTATGGCATGATAAATGTTCGTCCTAGCACTAAAGCGGTAAACTTTCCTGATAATTCCTCTTATCTCTCTGTGCTATTCTAGTGAAATTGAGGAGAAATTTGAAGAGATACAAGGTGTTGGTCTGCCATCAAACTTACCGTCTACTTCAGGCTTGGATGAGAACCCAGCAGCAAGTATGGTAACGGAAGAGAGTAGAGAGGTCGAAACACAGGGCCAATATATTAATGGAATGTGCTCAGATCATCATGTCTCACAGGACTTTGTAAGCGGGATCATGAAGATTGTTCCCTCAGATCTTGATGTAAGATCAGAAAACAAACACGTTGCCTTTCAGATATCATATTCCTTTGATCGTCTCAAAATACTCATACGATGACGTTTTTAATCCATACACTCTTCCAATAAATCGGTAACGAGTACTCATTCCTGATTTCTTTACGCAGAATGATGCTGATTATTGCCTTTTATCGGATCCTAGTGTTAGCATCACCGACATATGGCGAACCGAATGTATATATCCTCTCTATGGAGACACACTCAGATACATTAAACTATTTTCTTTAGCTCATTATTTTGCATATTCCCGACTCTTTCGACTATATAGCTGGCATCGAATTGAACAATTTTGATACACTTCAATACACTGGCATGGCTGCTGGTAGCACGACACAGCCCCAAACGCCTCCATTAAATGCGGCTGAAGTACCGCCTCCAGGTAATTCAACCGGCAGGTAAAGAGTCCTTGGCTTTATATTTCCCGTTGAGATCGTTCCTTATACTTTGAATACTTCGAATAGGAAGTAGGTAGCACAATCATTGTACAGTTAATACAAATGATCTAACATAGGTAAGGTCATAATATTTTCACTGGCATAAAGACATCATGTGATGTCAAACAAATGATCTGATGGTACCTTGTTTTTACTGTATTGTGCTATAAAGTTTTTTTCTTTTTGTTTTGCAAATATTGAAATTCGAGTTTTAGAGGTGATTTTGGATAGGATCGTAAGTGAATCGTGCTTGAATGAATGGACATCTGTTCATGTTTGTTTATTTTTATGTTTGTTCGTGTTCGTTAAAAATTTCAAAATTTTGTATATGTTCATGTTCATTTGTTTAAGTTAAACGAAATGTTCGCGAATATATTCATAAACATACACGAACAATAAACAAACATATATCTTATTATTTTAGATATAAATATTAATAATTATATTACAAATAAAATAAGCACACAAATAATAATTTTATGGGTAAATTACAAACCCAATTATAAGTATTTTTTCTTGTCATCTAACTATTCAATTGTCTTTTTTGGTCACAAATTGGTTAACATAAAAATCTAAACATTCAGAACTCAAAAATCCAAGATAATTAGGTGATAAAAAAATAAAATTAGATAGTTGAGTGATTATTTTGAAACTTTGCATAACTGGATGGTAAAAAATGAAATTTATTAATGGTTGGACGACTATTAATGTAGTTTACCTTAATTTTATTAATATATAATAATCGAACAAATCACGTTTGGTTCATTTAAGAAACGAGACTTAAAGTTTTGATCATATTTATTTATTTAATTTGATAATCGACAATTTTTTATTCAAAATGAATTTTATGCATTTCAAAGTTAAAAAAAAAATCTTATAGTACCTATTTAAAGAAAAGAATTAAGTAATTTGCAAAATATTAGAATGTTACTCATTTTGTTCCATCTACTCAAAAAATGGATAAATTAGTCTATGTACATTAGATCAAGAATAAGTTAGTTTTTTCTGTTAAAAATTTTATGCATTTGTATTTTTAAAAACTGACTTGGTTGATAGAATAACCAGATACTGACACATAACATGCCGTGTATACCTCATGTGGATGTCTAAGAATTAGTTTTTAACTGTAGAAATGCTCATGAAAATTTTAACAAAAGGACCAGTTTGTCTTTTATTTAATATAGAGGAACTAATTTGCCCATTTTTTGAGCAGAAGGAACAAAATGCAATTCAACTTCTAAAACATGGACCTTGATAGTACTTTTATCTAATTTGGTATATGTTTTGTATATTCGTATTATGCCTTTACTTTTAATGTTATCTTTTGTTATTATTTAGATATATTTTAATATTCTACCCTTACTATGTCAAAGAATTATTAATTAAAAGATATAATTTACGGGAGATAGAATGTAGGAGGATCTTGATCAGCCTACTGATTTTGATCCCAATACGTCTGATCACCATTAGAAAGATCAAGCAACGTCGTCCCTTGATCTCCACTCCCTTCCCAATCCAACGGTCCAAATCCTCCACAATCTCCACCCTTAGATCTATTATCCAAATTTGCTAACTCAATCTCTACCGTTGGATCAAGCAATCCCATTGTGAGTTCCTCCACTCCCGTGCTCACCATTTTTGGCTGCTGTTGCAGTTGCTGCCATTGTCCTTGCTCACTGAATAAATTACCGAAACCAAACGGCACCGTTTTATTGTTCGACCAAGTCATCAAGCTCGTAAAACTCTCCATCTCAGTAAACCCTAAATCATTAGGACTTTCGTAAAATTTCGAATCGCTTACGTTTATCAAGCTCGAATGAGACGTTACCGCCGGAGCCGCTTCGGCGGTGCTGCTGCCGGAGTCATTATTATTATTCGTCGCTGGTACGTTAAAATTGGTTGCGGTAAAACTGGAACTCTCGCTGCTGGAATGAGTATTCTCTTTAAGTTGATTACAGTGTTGCTGCTGGAGGAGCTGTGGCTGTACAGCGGTGGCGGCGACTGTGATGGTTGCGGATGGTTTGATTTTCGAGTGCCTGGCTTTACGACAACCGCCGACGACGGGGACGTTTCGAAGTACGCCACCTTTCGTCCAGTAACGACGGCAGCTCTTACAGAAATAACGTGGCCGAGAGAGGTTGTAGCTGTTGTAGTAACAGAATTTTGTATTGAGAGAGTCGCAGCGGGGACACTCGAGTGCTTGGTGGTTCTGCGGCCGCAACCTACCGTAACAGAGTCCTCCGCCGCCGCTGAATATATGGCCACCTCCAATCGAGTGGGTGTCTTGCATTGCTCACAACTTTCGCTCCAAAAAAATGAAAACTCAATTTGTTGAATAAAGCACAGAAGAATTTGAGCTATTGTCTTTGCAAATATTGTTTTGCATATATCTTCTAGAAATAAAACGGTATACAATTACCAAATTAACCCTCTTTCGTAAACGAAATTACATATACGTGCTTAGGGTCGTGGCTTAATTTTTAACTACATAAATTCAAGCTAAATAAATCATGTGAAATCATATTTTAAATAAACTCTTTTTATAAATATTTTAAATAAAAATTATTTGATTCATTATAATAATGTAAAATTAAATTAATTCATTTAATAATTAAAATATGTTGATTGAATTTTAATTCGATTAGTATTAATATTATTTGAAGATTAAGAAAAATTATGAGTAATTTTAAGTACTTTATAAAAAATCAAAACAGCTACTTAGCATATATATTTTAGGGCGTGAAATCCAAAATTTAATTAGCTATTTGAATTGAATTGAATTTAAAAATCAACCAATATATTGATTCAAACATGAAATTAGTTGAATCCATCATTTAAAAAAATTAAAAACTATTTAAAAATATATAATTTAACTTATTAAAACAATCGCAACGAGTCACTGTATCAGCTTTCACGTTAAGTATTTTGTGTCAATGACACATTAAAGAATGGGAAAATTACTTTGTTGACATTTTTCAACTTCCAAATTGCCTGCTCATAAATGGCTCATTTCCTAACCATGCATTATTTTCTCACTTTAATGTATTCAGACGTCAAAGTTTTAAACACACACACACAAATCAATTAAATTGTAACACCCCTTAACGTTAAACCGTCGTCGAAATAGGGTTACGAGGCAACGGATAATTTACAAATAATTCTTAAATAAATAACAAACATATTATAATATAATCATAAATTCATATAAATTTTTGCTAATTGACTTCATTCATTTTTTAAAAAAAATTCAATATGACCCATTTATAAATATTTAACCTTGCCTACAATTTCAAATTGCAACCAATTCAAAATCAATATCACAATCCATACAATTTCATATTCAAATACACCTAAACATGTCCTAAACATCAACTTAGTAATTTACTAAATAAACATTCGCATATATTGTTTAAATTAATAAACTTCATTCATTCTATTTCAACTTGTTACCAAATATACCAAATATGTTATGATAATTCTATTTCCATTTCATTAAACCAAGTATCAAAATATCATTTTAGTATCAATTTCAACCAAAAGCATAAGACATTTTCAAGTGACCAATATAACACCTAAGTACATGTCACTTTACCAAAAGAAAGATTACATCACTAAATTTTGTGCTGGAGTCGGGATCGCTCAGGATGTTGAACCGGAACCTTAATTTCTACTAACCTGCGCACGGAAACAGCCGTACACTGAGTATACATATACTCAGTGGTATTACCATAATTCAAATTATAATATAATAACCAAGTAAATTAAATCATATAACTTTAAAATTTACCAAACTAATTCATTTATATAACTTTCCATTTTTCAATATTTACAATTCAATTTAGCTTTTCATTAGTTAACATCATATACTTTCTCATTGAACCATTATTTATCTCGTGAATATTTAGTTCATGCTTTCCATTCGCATTTTCATATTCAATTCACATTCCACTATCACGTTTTTTTTTCCAATGGTTCAACTGATTCATTTCGTTCGATTCAACTTTTCATTTAATTACCCTTATTAACAGACTCGGACTTTGGCGGATACACAGATCCAACCAAATACACCAAATTGGCACTCAGTGCCTCATCGGATAGTTAGAAGCAAAGTTGACACCCAGTGTCTCATCGGCAAAGCCGAAGAAAGTTGGTACCGAGTACCTCATCGAAACTATCCGAAGAAATGTAGCGACACCCAGTGTCTCATTGACTCGAGGTCGAAGTATCCCTGAACTCTTCCAATCCTATGGCATGCCAACTATATCCAACTCAGCCCGACTAGTTAATAGGGTTTCCAATTCTCAATTCAAAATTCACTTTCAATATCAAATTCACTCTTCCATTCACTAATCAAAATACAATTCAATACTAACACATATTTCTCATTCAATTCAATTTTCTAAATTCAATTCAATAAAGCTACTTACCTCAATATTTTCTTACCATAAAATAAATAAATTTAAAATTAGTATTTAATAATAAATAGCTTGAATTATAGTAATACAAACCCGGATTTGTTCGATTACTCCTCGATAACTTTTTCCTTTCCTTTCGGTGCCGATGCCTCGGGTTTTTTGCTAGCTACGGAAATTAAAATAATTATACTATTAATTACAGCACAAATTATAATAAATAATTGAATTTCTAATCAATTCCTACCTTATTCCCAATTTAATTCTAACTAAGTTTACTTACTTTTCTAATTCAATTCACACTCTATTTCTATTCAAATTTCATCCAAACTCAAATTTAACTATTAAAATTTCAGCATATTTGCCTAATTTCGAATTTTCCTCAATTTAGTCCCAAAAACATAAAACTTATAGCTTACTTCACAATTTAATCCTTTTATCAATTCTAACTTGAAATTCATTCAATTAAATCCCTAATTCATCTTTTTGTTCAACATAAATATACTTGAAAACCTATGAACTCTTAAAATATCAACTTAATTTCAATAAAACCTTGTTCTAAAGCTTTTAAAACATCAAAATTAAGTAAAAGGGACCTAATTGACTTACCAAATTAAACTCCAAGCTTCAAATCCCTAATTTTCTCTTTCTTCTTTTCTTTCCCTTTTTCTTTTCCCCCGTTCGAATGCTTCTCTGTTTGTTCTTTATTTCTTTTATAATTTATTTACTTTATTTTATTTGTTAGCTTAACATATATTAACATATATTTAATATCTATTAAATATTTAATTATATATTCACATTTGTACACCATCAATACCATACAATTGTCATATACTTAACTTATTTATCAAATAAAAATCTCATAATATAATTATTTAATTAATAATTATCTTTTACTTAATTTTCAAGTAAATAAATAAATATAATACAAATGTATATATTCTCATTATTACAATTGTCACTACTTAATTTGTTTATTATACAAAAAATCTCACAATTTAATTATTTATCTCATAAATATTTTTTTAATTTAATTTAATAATAATAAATATCTATTTACTAATTAAATAAAAATATTACAAATGTACATACTTAAATTAATACACTTGGAAAAATCATAATTAATTATCAACTAAAAATCTTATACTAATTATTTAATTATTAAATATCTTTTAATTTAGTAATAATAGATAATAGATAATAAATATCTTATACTTAATTAATAAGAAAATTAAATCTATAAACTACAATTGTATACATATTTTAATTACACATGTATTATTTTATCACCATCAATTTGTCAAAATCATAACTTATTTATCTTATAATATAGTTATTTTAAATTAATTTAATATAATTTATAACTAAAATAATATATTTATATCTTAGATTTTTGTTTTAATATTTGCCGCCTCATATTCCAAATATGGCTTAATTTCCCATTTGATCCTTTATGATTTCTTTTAATCTATAATTCAACTTTTACACCTTATTCTATTTAGTCCTTTTTCCTAATTATTCTTAACTAGACTAAATTCACCTAATTAAAACCTAATTAAGCACTCAACTAAGCTCATAATTACTTCTAATAATTATTTATGACTCCGTTTACTAAGACGGAGGCCCTATAACTCACTTTTTCGGTGCCCGTGAATTTTAGGTCATCACATAAATTACGATACAGTATGAACACATTGACATTGCAGAAATAAGTGGAAACTCTGATGAAATTGATCTTGCATTTATTGCTTGAGTGAACAAGTAAACTGACGGTGTGTTTGTGAGTGTGTGGCACATTAGCTGGTTTTTTACATAAACAAATTAAAAAAAGAATTATATATTGAAATAGGTTGTCAGCTGGATTATTTACGGAAATGATATGTTTTCTTTATTCGTGCCTATCTGACAGGAGCAACTCAATTTTTTATATTAAAATATATAATTTAGAGTATATTAAAAGAAATAATCTAAAAAAATTGATAAGAAAATGTTAAAACATCTGCAAATTAACACTGCTTGTGGAGTAAAAAGATTCATTACTAGTGCACCAAAAACAGTCTCATAAATTGTCTTAGTGTATGAAAAGACACCAAAGCTCATCATTAGACACGCAGAAAACTCTTTCAGAAGAACGACACAAAACAAGGTCAGACACCACATTGAAGATGACAAACCTAAGCTTACTGAGTATTAGTATTCCCTTTAGCCCTTTTCTTCATCTTGCGTTTTATTTTTGAAGAACTTTCACCAACATCTGAGCCAAGCACAAAAGAAATTGGAAGATCAACGCGAATCTTGAAATCATGGCGTGGATTTTTAGCTCCAGAGCTTGGGTGGGTAGTATTTGGAACATGGTTAGTGACTGCATTAGTTTCAACCTCTGTATTGTTATGATTCAGTCTGTTTGCCCCAGCAAGTGTAGTGTCAAAATTGGAATCCTTGGCTTTATTCAAGGCATCATAAAGTTTAGCTTTGGATTTTATGATCTCTAAAACAACAGTCCTGTACCTATCATCAGCTGCATTAGTGATCCAACAAAGAGATGAGAATTTATCCAGCTAATAAGTGGCTTGAAATCAGGGTATGTTTACACGCGTGCATACACATATATATGTTTGAATTTTTTAAATAGAAAAAGAAATATACCAAGAAGTGATTGTATGACGACACGTGCAGCTAATTGTTCAGCTTCCTTCTTGTTTCTACCAGTTTCCCCTCTATAAGTCGCACCATTGAAAACTAAAGTAGACACAAAAAGGGGGAGCACTCCTCCTGACTGAATGGTATTGTATGTTGGCATTTCTAGATTCATCTTCACCACAAATTCATTTAAGACAGACTTGCAAAATACTGTATCCTAGAGCACGAGCAACCAAAAGTTTAGCAAACCCCAAAGCAATTATCATACTTCTATTTGATATGCAAGTCTGATATACCTATTTAAGAATCCTTAGTTATAGAAAACATTTTTCATTTCCTATTCTCATTTACACTTTAATGCCTCATTTGGTTATCTAATGTATTTAACATAACGAATCGCTTAATTACCACGTAAGTATTAAAATAGTTAGTCAAAAAATTAAGAATAATTAGTATAAGTTTATACTAGAAATAAGAAGGGTGAGTAAAACTCTTGTAAAAAAAGATCACTTCAAAATAAGTAAAAGAATTTCCTTCCTTTCGCTCAAAACAAGTCATGAGTGTGGCTAAAGATTACCGAGAAAAGTTAATTTATTGCTAACTCATGCACCAAAAAATGTTGAAAAAATAATACTTTTTTCTAAATGTAGAAAAAATAGAAAGATCAAGGGAGATAAATATATTTAAAAATCCAAAAACTAGTTAGAAGTTTATGTCATTTCTAGTAGTGGTTCAATACAATTGAAAATTGCAAAGCAAAGATTTCTAATTTTAAATTGATAATTGAGATAAAAATGGAAAACATTTTTAAAAACTAAACGATGCTTTTTCTGTTCTCCATTCCTTCTATTTGGCTTTCAATAGGGCACATCTTTACTTATTTGCACTCTTCATAGTGTCATCTTCAAGTTTGTATACTCAAAAACAAATTTCCAATATATTTTCTACTAAATAGCAAAAGAATACTACATGGCCAAAAAATTTGCATAATTAGGGTAAAAATTGCATAATATCAAAATAAATAAACCTATTTAAACTGTGTCCTCGCTAAGATATATAATATAAGGAAAACAAATACCTACTAATTTGACTAGTAAGTTTCAAGACAAGCAAACAGTTATGAATAAACGTAAAACATTTAAATGAAGATGTAAGAATGCAACAACCTCACGAATGAGAGGACAACCTTCATCCTTTAACTTTTTTGATATATGTAGCGACCTAAAATTTGGGCACGGGCGCTAGTCGAAGTAATTATTGCAAATTTGAAAACGAAGTTTCGATTTTATTTAAAAAGGGAGTCGCCACCGATCTTTTTTTCTAGGTGTGATCGGACACCTAATAAATTCTCTCTCTTTTTTTTTTAAAAGAAAAATTATTTTTCAAATTTTAAAAAAGAGTGGACTTTAGGTCCACGTCAAAATCCAGAGAAAATTAGGGTTCGGGAGTCGGTTACGCGCGAGGAAGGTATTACCACCCTCGCGATGCCCAAAATTGGAATCTCGTTAAACGTGTGTTGTCTTAATTTTCAAAAATATGAGTTCAAATTAACATTTAATCGTGATCTAATTGAAACATGAGAATTTTTTTAAACACGAGAATTTTGAAGCACGAAAATTCTTGAAACACGAAATTTTTTTGAAAATACGAAAATTTGTGAAACATGAGATTTTTTTATTTTTTTAAAACACGAAAAATTTTGAAAACGCGAAAAGTCAAAAATTTTTGAAATACGAGGAATTTTTTTAAAAAAACACGAAAATTTCTAACACACTAAAATTTTTTAAAACACGGGATTTTTTTGAAACACAGAAATTTTTCGAAAACACGGAAATTTTTGAAACACAAAGTTTTTTTTAAAAAAACACGAAAATTCCTAAAACATGAAAATTTTTGAAAACACAGGATTTTTTGAAACACAAATTATTTTTTAAAAACACGGAAATTTTTGAAACACGAAGTTTTTTTTAAACCGAATATAAAACACGAGAAATTTTGAGAACATGAAAATTTTTGAAACACGATTATTATTTTTTTTAAAAGTACCGTATTTGACACGAATCAATGATATTCACTCCTACATGGCGATGAAACCATCGAATTAGTGTTAAATCAATTCAATTTAATATTTAATCGGGATTCTAATAAAACACGAGAATTTTTATTAAAATTTATTTATTATTATTATTTTTTAAAAAAATGAGAATTTTTGAATATTTTCATTTTTTTAAAAAGGGCGTCCCGTATTTAACACGAGCCATCGATATTCACCCAACATAGCGATGAATTCGATGACTTAATATTAAATCGATTCGTTGCCTTATGCATTAAAATAATTTTTCTATTCTAAAAATGAAATTATTTAAAGTTAAAATTACAATATGAAATAAGCAGAATAATATGAATGCCATAAAAATACTAATTGAATTAAAATGGGATAATATTCAAATTATTGGGCTAAATTTAAAAAAATTAAGAATTTACCAATAGCCCAAATTTATGGGCTTGAAATTTGAGCCTTTCTTTTTTTAGGCCTGCTGCGAATTGGGCCTGGATTACTGCTGTTGGGCCAAATCCGTGTCGGGTCAGGCGGGTCGATTCTACTGACTGGCCTGCTGTACTGCCGGGCTGCTGGGCGGACTGGGCCTGCTGGCTGGCCTGCTGCACTCGGGCTACTGGGTCTGGCGGTTTGGGCTTGCTAGCTAGCGGGCTGGCCTGCTGCTTGGGCTGCTGTGGCCTGCTTCTTTTTTTTTGTTATAATGGCCTACTTTTTTCCTTTTATTTTTATTTTTTTCTTTCTTTTTTCTTTCTCTTTTCTACTTTTCTTCTTATTCAAAACCCTAGCCGCCGCTCATTTCTCCCCTTTCGCCCACTGCCACCGTCGACTCCTTTGTTTGGTGGCGCGGTGGTCCCGACGTTCTCCCCTCCTCCTTTCTCTTCCTATTTTTCTCTTCTCCCTTTCGCTTTCTCTCTTTTCTTCTCTTCTCCCCTTTCCTTTTCTTTTCTTTCTCTTTCGAAAGCTCGAAAGCTAGAGGCGACACCGCCCCTTCCAATCCGCCGCTCGTCGCTCAATCTTCCTCCGCCTTAGGTGGCCGTGGTAAAGGGCCGAAATTTCTTCCTATTTCCTTATTTTGCTACTGTCTTGTTTGCCTCTTTTTTATATTTTCTTTTCTTTTTTGGTTGATTGGGGCTTATAGGTGGTGGTGCGGCAATTGCGGTGGCCGTAGGCGCAGTGGCGGTGAGCGTGGGATCGGCCGAATTTGAGTGTTTTTTTCTTAAAATTTTCCTGCTGTTTTTATTTTTTTTCTTTGGCTGCCCCCCTTTTTTCCTCTTCAATTTTACTTTTTAATGCCTCAATTTTTGTCCTCTTCCTTCTTGTTTTCAGGTGGCAGCAGAGGAGGGGGAGTAAGGCCGATTGGGGGTGTCAGGCGTGGAAGGCGGTGCACGCAAGAACGCAGATTGGGGGCGGTCTTGTCATGCCCAGAAGGACCAAAATGTAACGGGTGCAAAGTTTTTGAGGCAAAAATGCAATTTTAGGAAAATATGGGGCCAAATGTAATTTTTAGAAAGTTTAGGGGTCAAAGTGCAATTTTGAGAAAGTTTAGGGGTTGAAATGTAATTTTAGAAAAGTTTAGAGTCAAAATGTAAATTTCAAAAAGTATAGGGTTAAAATGTAATTTTTATTTTTACATTTTTTCAAAATTTTATTATTACTATTTCATTAATATTTAAAACAAAAATTAAAATTGAGCTAAAACAAACCCAAAATTTAATCCTAATGGGCCCAATCATCGGGTCCATATGAGACCAGCCCGACCCGAAACCCTACCCGGGAAAAATTCAGTTATTACAGCTGCCCCTCTTTGCTCATCTCTGTGAAACAGGGATAGAGCAAAGATTTAAAAGCACTGAATTTTGCTCGATTGTCCAAAATTTTTTTTGTCTATATTTTTTGAAAGCCTGAAATTGAAAATAGCTTGATGTGCGATCCGAAGTTCAACTCACTTCTCAGATTATGAGTTGATCTTTGAAAAATAGATATTGAAAATACCTCAGCATGACTCGAGGCTCAACTCGCCTCTCGCATTATGAGTTGATTTTTTTTTAAAAACAGAAATTTAAAATAAATACCTCGGCATGTGACCCGAAGCTCAACTCACCTCTTGCAATATGAGTTATTTTTTTTTTGAAAAACAGAAATTTAAAAGAAATACCTCAGCATGTGACCCGAGGCTCAACTCACCTCTCGCATTATGAGTTGATGTTTGAAAAAACATGAATTAAATATATCTCGGCATGTGACCCGAGGCTCAACTCACCTCTCGCAATATGAGTTGATTTTTTTTGAAAAGTAAAAATTGAAAAATACCTCGGGATGACCGGAGGCTCAACTCACCTCTCGCAATATGAGTTGAGTTTTTTTTTTTGAAAAATAGAAATTGAAAAATACCTCGGGATGACCCGAGGCTCAACTCACCTCTCGCATTATGAGTTGATTTTTTGAAAAATAAAAATTGAAAGTTATCTCAGGATGACCCGAGGCTCAACTCACCTCCCGCATTATGAGTTGGTTTTTTTTAAAAAATAGAAATTGAAAAATACCTCAGGATGTGACCCGGGGCTCAACTCACCTCTCGTATTATGAGTTGATTTTTTTGAAAAACAGAAATTGAAAAATACCTCAGGATGTGACCCGATGCTCAACTCACCTCTCGCATTATGAGTTGATTTTTGAAAAACAGAAATTGAAAAATACCTCAAGATGTGACTCGAGGCTCAACTCACCTCTCGCAATATAAGTTGATTTTTTTGAAAAACAGAAATTGAAAAATACCTCAGGATGTGACCCAAGGCTCAACTCACCTCTCGCATTATGAGTTGATTTTTTGAAAACCAGAAATTGAAAAATACCTCAGGATGTGACCCAAGGCTCAACTCACCTCTCGCAATATGAGTTGATTTTTTTTGCAAAAATAGAAATTGAAAAATAAATCTTGAAAAAAACAGGGTTTCAAAAAACATCGGGTGAAACTAAAAGCCTTCTTTTTCATTGATTCTGTGCAACTTTCTCCCAAAATTCCTGGCTCTGCTGGGATACCTGTATATGTCATGTATGATGTTATCATGATATGCATGTGTTTGTTCTAAATTCTTTTATGCCTACATGATCATGTTGTGTACCCTGGGCCGTTTGTTACATGCCCCATTTTCGTGAGGGACTGCATTCATTGCCTCAATCTTTGACTTTTCTCTCAGGTTTTGTACTCATCTTCAAGTTTTGCGAGTAATCCACATTTCTTCGTATATCACTCTTTTGCCCCCTGTTGAACTTTTTCTTGCTTTGAGGCCCTCATACTTATTAAATTCTCATCCAGGTAATGCTCAACATTCTTTTTGTTTAGAGTATGTCATCTTACCATTTATCAGTTAAATGAATCAAACACGAGATGCATGAAAAATGGCAAAGTAGACATGAAATAAATACCTCATATTCAAATTATTTCAAAAGCAACAAAGAAAATTGACAAGGAATAGTTCAATAAAGAAAGCATCACAAAGAAAAGAAAGTGAATCCAATGGCTACAAATGCTTTAGATATCCAACGCATGAACTTCTCCACGTTTCTTCGTCCTGGATCTTTTCCGAGCACAGCTTCTCGTGTAAAAGATTTCGAGCTTCTGAGAATGCTTCAAATATTGCAACCTCATCATTCAACTCCCTTTTCAAGTCACTTTGCTCCTTCAAGCCCGAGCCCACTTCATTAGGACGCCCTTTTGGGTTTTCATCCTAATCCTTTTTGTTTATCAACACGCCCTTTTCGGGTTTTCATCTTTATTTTTCTTTCTTTTTTATTTTTTATTTTTTTGTTTTTTTTGTTTTTTTAGGCATAATATTTTTTCACAGCATCTGAGTTCACTGGATTAGGTAATTCTTTCCCATCCATCTCAGTGAGAATTAGAGCCCCCCCTGAGAATGCCGTTTTTACAATATATGGCCCTTCCCAATTTGGTGGCCATTTTCCTCGAAAGTCTTTTTGTATCGGGAGGATTTTTCTTAGTACCAGTTCTCCTTTGCGGAATTCTCTTGGCCGCACCTTTTTATCATGGGCCGTGATCATTCTTTTCTGGTACATCTGTCCGTGACAAATTGCCTTCAAGCGTTTCCCTTCAATAAGGTTTAGCTGATCGTATCGAGCTCGAACCCACTCTGATTCTTCTAGTTTTGACTCCATCAAGACACGTAGGGATGAAATCTCCACTTCGATGGGCAGAACAGCTTCCATTCCGTAAACTAAAGAAAAAGGAGTTGCCCCCGTAGATGTTCGCACAGAAGTGCGGTATGCGTACAAAGCAAATGGTAGCTTCTCGTGCCAGTATTTATATGTCTCAGTCATCTTCCCGATAATCCTCTTAATGTTCTTATTAGCCGCTTCTATTGCTCCATTCATCTTCAGGTGATAGGGTGAAGAATTATGATGCTTTATTTGAAATTGCTCGCATACTTCTTTCATCATCTTGTTGTTCAAATTTAAAGCATTATTTGAAATGATTCTTTCAGGTAGACCGTATCGACATATGATCTCCTTTTTTAAGAACCTACAGACTGCAACCTTCATCACATTAGCAAACGAAGTGGCTTCTACCCATTTTGTGAAGTAGTCTATAACCACAAAGATGAATCGATGTCCATTGGAAGCTTTCGGGGAAATTGGCCTTATAACATCCATACCCCACATAGAAAAAGGCCACGGAGAAGTCATGACATGAAGGGGCGATAGAGCTGCATGAATTTTATCGCCATAAATTTGACATTTGTGGCACTTTCGTGCGTAGCGAATGCAATCTGCTTCCATCGTCAGCCAGTAATAATCAAGTCTCATAATCTGTCTGGCCATGGTGAAACCACTAGCATGCGTTCCACAAATTCCTTCATGAACCTCCTCAAGTTTCTTTCTAGCTTCAACAGTGTCCACGCATCTCAGGAGCACTTGATCTTTTCCCCTTTTGTAGAGAATATCCCCGTCAAGAACAAATCCAATAGCCATTCTTCTGATTGTTCTTTTGTCATTCTCATTTGCCTGCTCGGGGTACATTTGATTCTTGATATACTCCAAGATATCATGGAACCATGGTCGTTCATCTGACTCATCCTCAATACTAAAACAGTGTGCGGGGGTCTCATATATACTCATTTGGATGGGCATTATCTCAGTTTCTCTGTTTGCTTTGAACATCGAAGCCAAGGTGGCCAGGGCATCACACAATTGATTCTCTTCTCGTGGAAAGTAGTTAAAAGTCACTTCTTTGAATTCTTTGACCAATTTCGCAACGAGATCGTGATACCTGACTAATTTTGGATCTCTCACTTCCCAATCTCCACGAATTTGATAAATGACTAATGCTGAGTCCCCGTGTACCTCTAAAATTTCAATTTTCCTCCTAATAGATCCACAGAGTCCCATGATGCAAGCTTCATACTCCGTTATATTATTGGTACAGAAGAAATTCAATCTGGCAGTAAGCGGGTAATGGTCCCCTTCAGGCGACACTAAGACTGCTCCGATTTCATGCCCCAATGCATTTGATGCACCATCAAAGCTCATCTTCCATGACTTCTCTTTTGATGACTCATCCTCTTTTTCTGAAATACACATCAAATCTTCATCTGGGAAATCAAATCTCAAAGGCTCGTATTCCTCCGTTGTTCGACTTGCCAAGAAGTCAGCTATTGCGCTTCCCTTTATCGACTTTTGGCTCACATATACAATGTCATACTCAGTCAATAGGATCTGCCATCGTGCCATTCTCCCTGAGAGTGCAGGTGACTCCATCATGTACTTTATTGGGTCCAATTTCGAAATTAACCATGTCGTATGATACAACATGTATTGTCTGAGCCTTCGAACCATCCAAATCAACGCACAACAATAATTTTCAATTGAAGAGTACTTTGCTTCATATTCTGTGAATTTTTTGCTAAGGTAGTAAATTACCTTTTCTCTTTTCCCCGATTCATCATGTTGTCCCAGTACACAACCCATTGAGTTTTCAAACACGGTCAAGTACAATATTAATGGTTTTCCAAGGGTCGACGGTACTAGTACCAGAGGATTAGATAGATACTGTTTTATCTTATCAAAGGCCACTTGGCACTCCTCGTTCCATTCTCCCGGGTTATGTTTCTGAAGAAGTCAAAAAATTGGGTTGCACTGATTGGTAAGTTGAGCAATAAATCGAGCAATGTAATTCAACCTTCCTAAAAATCCTCAGACTTCTTTCTGTGTGCGCGGGGGAGGCAGTTCTTGTATAGCTTTTATCTTGTCTGGATCAACCTCAATACCTCTCTCACTGACAATGAAACCTAGCAGTTTTCCCGAGGTAGCCCTAAACATACACTTGGCCGGATTAAGCTTCAACTGAAACTTTCTTAACCTTTTTAACAGCTTATGGAGATTCCCAACATGCTCTTTTTCTTCTCGAGATTTTGAAATCATATCATCGACATAAACTTCTATTTCTTTGTGCATCATATCATGGAACAACGTCACTATGACTCTTTGATATGTTGCCCCAGCATTCTTTAATCCGAACGGCATTACCTTATAGCAAAAGGTTCCCCACATTATTATGAATGTAGTTTTCTCCATGTTCTCGAGAGCCATCTTTATCTGGTTATAACCTGAGAAGCCATCCATGAAAGAAAACAGAGAATGCTTTGTCGTATTATCTACCAAAATGTCGATGTGTGGTAAAGGAAAGTTATCCTTAGGGCTTGCTTGATTCAAATCACAATAATCCACGCACATTCGCACCTTGCCATCTTTCTTCGGCACTGGGACTATATTAGCTACCCATTATGGGTACTTGGAGACTTGTAGGAAGCCAGCGTCAAATTGTTTCTTGACTTCTTCTTTTATCTTTAACAGCATTTTGAGTCTCATCCTTCTTAATTTCTGCTGAACGGGCTTTCATTCTGGTCACAGTGGGAGATTATGAACCACAATATCTATTTTCAACCCTGGCATATCTTGGTAAGACCAGGCAAACACATCCTTGTACTCATGGAGCAAGGCGATCAAGTCCCGCCTAGTGTTTTCTGAAATGGAAGTCCCAATCTTCACTTCTTGTTTCTTTTCTTCATTCCTCAAGTTCACTACCTCAACGGGTTCTTGATGGGGTAGGATTTGTTTCTCTTCTTGTTCTACTATTCTCAGTAAGTCAGGAGACGAGACACAATCTTCAACATTTTCGTCAGCTTCGAATTCTCCTAAACAAACAGCTTTCTCAAAATTGATTTCAGGATTCATAACGGGATTATTCATGCCATTGATATCTGAGCACCTGAAAGGTGAATGGAAAAAGGCTATAGAAGAGCATTGAGGTATTGGAATCAACACACAATGATATGAGATGATATGAGACATATGCCGGAAAAGGATATGAATAGAAGGAGTAGTCGCGAAGTTAATGGAAATGAAAAGAACATAACAATATAAAACAAAATGCATCTTCATTAATGTTCATTGAAATGATAAAGAGCAAACATAAGCTCTTACAAAAGGAACCCTACTGTTTAAGGACACACAAAATGAAGGGTTAACATTGGGCATTACTCTGAAGGAGACTTAAAAACTACAAGGAGGTCCACAGCAGTCCAGTTGTTCAAAGCAAATCCAGGAGGACAAGGGCGTATCATTGAAGCATTCATAATTTCATTATTCTCATTGTCAATAGCATTTAGGCTGATATTCTGAAGACTCTTTTCAATCAATAATGTGACTTGCGGATTGTCCTGCCCTGGGTACATCACTCCTACTGATGTAGATGTTCTTGACAAATGAGGATACACCAACGACTCCCATTCTAATTCCCAGCCTGAAGCTCTAGCGATTCTTCTTTCTCGATCCTTTTGCAATTGTTTTCTTCTTTGATGTATATCTAGCTTGAACCCCAAACCGTATCGACCTTTGTGGTGCGTTGGTTTCAAAGCTCTAACCATCCCTTGTTGATATTTTCCCAAGCCTTTCCTCGCTCGAGCTCCTTTTCCCACAGTCAGCTTAATTCCCATCTTGGTATTCCTCGATAGTTTGGGAATGGGGATCTTATTCCCTTCAGCAACAAATGCAGCATTAATAAATTTCAAGGAGCGAAAAGAACATTTTACAGCATCTTCACTTATTTCGATGTAGGGTGTATCAGCAGAGATAGATGCGACGATGCCTTCCTCACCAGCGACAGTGATCAAGCGGCTATCCATAATGAACTTTACTTTCTGATGGAGAGATGAAGGAATTGCCCCAGCAGAATGGATCCAAAGTCTTCCTAAGAGGCAATTGTATGAAGGCGTGATATCCATGACCTAGAACTCGATATTATATGCACATGGCCCCACTTTTAGAGGAATTTCGATCTTTCCCATGACCTCTCGTCGCGTCCCATCAAATGCCCTTACTACAGAATAACAAGGCCTCAGATATGACATATCAACCGGCATCCTAGAAAGCGTGGCCAAAGGCATAACATTGAGTGCAGATCCATTGTCGATGAGCACATTTGGTACTATGTAGCCCTTGCAATTGGTTATGATATGCAATACTTTTATAGAGCCCCTACCATTTGGCAGTATTTCGTCATCACTAAAAGAGATGAAATTATCTGTATTCAGATTATTTGCCCACCTATCAAGCTTTTCCACAGATACATTGTTCACCACATAAGCTTGATTTAACACTTTTAGCAAGGCATTTTGATGTGGCTCCGAGCTCAACAATAAAGACAGTATCGAGATTCGGGCCAACTGCTTGTTTAATTATTCTACAACGCTATATTCACTGTGCTTAATAAACTTTAAGAACTTATGTGCTTCCTCCTCATTCACAGCCTTTTTAACTTCTTGCTCAAGCTGTGTTTCAACATCATCCTCAACCTCATACATTGGTGCTTTTCCTTTTTGACTCGGGCCAACAACTTTCTTCTTTGGTTCAACCGTCTCGGGAGAATAACACCTTCCGCTGCGAGTGAAATGTCCTACTCCACTTACATCTCCATTCATAACTTTTGACTTTTCACCTTCAGGCACAACGATATTGACATCATACTTCTACGACACTGCCTTGTTGTCCTTGTAAGAGAAAGGAGCAGGTACTTTGATTATCAAACTTGGTTTAACTTCTCGACTAACTTCTTCCTTCTTTGCCTCGTAATAAATCACCAAAGGTCTATCGACGCTATAAGGGGAAGCCATCGATTGATTATCAAAGACACATATTTCTCCTTTCTCGGCCCCTTCCACACTATCAAAGACTTTGACCTCCTTGTTATCCATCATGTCCTGAAGTAATTTTCTAAATTCTCTGCAAGATTGGATGTCATGCCCTTTGATGCCATGAAAATCACAGAAATTCTGGTCTTTTTTACTTTCTTCTTTGAGAACCTACTAGGCAGGCAGAGCAAGCCATTTTCAATCATCATCTCCCATACCTTCCGCAAAGGTGTCCTTACTTTGACAACATAACATTTGGCTCACCAATTGTCTTCATTTGCCACCGCATTTACATTCCCGCTAGTATGGTTAGGAAGAGGATTTCCCGTCACATTGCTAACACCATCGAATCACAGAATATCAGCATCGATGAGACGTTGAACCCTCCTTTTAAAGGCAAGACGATTTTCTGTAGAATGCCCCTGATTTCCAGCGTGATACATGCAATTAGAGTTAGGATCATACCACTTCGGGTATGGAGGCTTCAGGGGTGCCATGTAATGTGGGGATATTAATTGTTTTTCCAACAGTTTCGGGTATAATTCTCCATATGATATAGGAATTAGAGTAAACTGAGGTCTTTCAGGATTGGGTCTTGCTGGTCTTTGTTCATTTTTGGGTTGCCTTTGTGTAGGCACGGTGTCTGGTGGGAACACGGTGAATGGTCTTTGGTTATTCATAGCATAAACGGGGTAAGACGGAGGTGCTTGATAGTAAGGATCTTGAGGAGGAAAGTAGAAGTTTGAAGGTGCGCGATAATGAGGTCGTGATTGGGCAGGGTACGAATTGAGGGTACATTGACTCTCGACTCCAACCATATATGCCTTGACGTCCTTTTTCTTTACGGGTACTACCCTCTTCGTACCCTCGGGGCCCTCCATTCTCCCACTTTTGACGGCGTTTTCAATAAGCTCCCAAGATATTACAATATCTGCAAAGTCCTTTGTGGCACTTCCTACCAACTTATCGTAAAATGGCACTTTTAGAGTGTTGATGAAGAGTACCGTTATCTCCGTCTTGGTTAACGAGGGTTCCACCTGAGCCGAGATGTCCCTCCATCTTTGTGCATATTGTCTAAAAGTTTCTGTCGGCTTCTTTTTCATCATTTGTAAAGTTAATCGATCAGGCACCATATCCGATACATGCCTATATAGCTCACAGAATACTGACGCCAAATCCTTCCATGATCAGATTCTCTCTCTACTGAGTTGATTATACCATTGAAGAGTCGAACCAACCAAACTATCTTGAAAGTAGTGTACCAACAATTTATCATCGTTCACATAACCAGTCATCTTTCGACAAAACATAATCAGATGCGCCTTTGGACATCTTGTTCCATCATACTTCTCAAAATCAGGTGCCTTAAATTTTGGGGGTAAAACCAAATCGGGTACCAAACTGAGTTCTTTGGCACTCAAAACAGAGAAAACTTCGACACCATCTACCGCCTTGATCCTCTCTTCTAGGATCCTATATTTATCCTGGGTATTATTGTCATCAATTTTCAGCCTTGCTATTTCTGCAGGATCATCTAAGTCTGGAACGATTGGATCTGAGGGATTAGCCCCAGGGTTCGATACAAACATTCCTTGCCCTAGATGAGCAGATGGAACAGGATGTGGCTCCAGGACTGTAGGTTCCCTTTGGGGATATCCTCTTTGTATTGCGTGTACATGAGGTGGAGTGAATCCCGGAGCATAAAGTGGATCTTGATTAGCTCTTGACTGAGGCGGCTCTATGATATCAGGGCTCTGCATAGGTCTATTTCCTTTGACCAATGCCATCATCATTTCCATCATTTTATTCATTAGATCCCTTTGCTCAGGCGATTCCTCTCGAGACCTTACCATCAAATCTCTTGCCTCTTGCTGCGACTTGGCCAGTTGCTCCTGCAACTCTTTCTGGGTTCTTTCCATCCTTTCCATTCTTTCATTGAGTTCAGCGTCCATAGCTCTAGCTCTTAGGCACGTCCTATAAGAGTGACGTGATTTCAGACTCGTAGTGTAACAACTGTGAAATAGACGGTTTTAGCCTTAGCGAGCAATTAGGATGATATGTACATGCAATGAATGAATGAATGAATAATGAAGGATGAATGTTAATTATACAAAATATATATATGCAAAAAAGGGGTGTTGATTTGAAGATAGCCCTATATTTGGGCGTTTCATTAATCAAAAGAGTTTATTACAAAAAGTTTTGCCATCCTTGTTCAGCAATTACACAAATTTCCTAGCCACGTCGCCTTGCTTCTTTATACGTTCTAGGAACTCCGATATGCTTGACCTTTGGTTTGGTGGGTATTGGCAATTGAGAACTTCAGCTTCATCAGATAATTGCACTATTTGCGCAGCCGCCTTGCGAATTTCATTGATCAAACTATCGAGATGCATGTCTTTTTCTTGGAGGGCTCTCTCGTATGCGCGAATGTCTCTGTCATGTTGACCATTCTTTTCCTTTAGAGCTATCAAAAGGTCATCCAAATGTTGCTGATGAGCTTGCAGTGTACTTTCTAGACTTCGAATTTTTCCTTTTAGCTCCTGATGCTCAGACTGACTAGCCGTTAATTCTGCAGACACAGTTTCGTATTCAACATTCTTCTTCCTCAACTCTATCATAGCACGTGCGGCTCTTTCCTTCTCCTTATTCGTTTTGGCTTTCCAGAACTCCATCCCACCTTTAATATTACTTAGTTCCTCTTTCCATTCTGCCGATGATTTGCCCAAACCACTATTCCTTATAGTGCCTCTTAATTTCTTGTTTTCCAAATGAAGGTCCCTTAAATCATTTCTCGTGACCTCAACTTCTTTTTGGACTTTCTCGGTTCTGGATTTTTCAATTTGAACCTCAATCTTCAGCTGGTAGTTTTCCTCCTGAAGAGAACTAATATCTCGTAACAGTTTGACTTTTTCACGTTCAAATTCATGTCTTGCCAATTCTAGTTCAGACGGTATTTCCTCTGAGAACGGATTCTGGCAAGCAACGTCAATCGGCAGGGTTAGTTGGCTCTTCTCTCGTCGTTGCCTCCATATGTCATAATCTATAGTGATAGTATCAGCATATAGAACTAGCTCCATTAGGTAGATTTTCCTCTAAGAATTCGCAGTATCTCGCACCCTTTTCATGCAACCCTCACCCGTAAAGGCAAACTCCGATTGTGCCAATCCATCAATAACTGGTACAAACTGTCGTGAAGCAAACTGTCTTTGAACCATCAATGGAGCATATCCAACTCCTCCCTATAATCCTAGTAAAGGCACCTAGTCTTGGTTTCCACACTTGTATAACAAGACAGAGGGACGAATCCAAGATGCTCTCCAAGTTATATCTTTGGTACGGAGGTTCTAAAAAACTGAGTCCCAGTGTTGTTTAGTGACATCCTTTGGCCAATCTTTTTCAAGGTGTGCTTCCAACGGAGCGAATGTCTTTGAAAACATGTGGAATGGCGTGCGCTCCACCTTCCAAAAGTGGCTAAAGATCCAAACATTCAGTAACTGAGCGCATCCGATAAAACGTCATTCCCCTTTTCTCCTACAAGCATTTAGAGATCTAAAAGTCACAGCCAAGATGGTTGGGACCGGGTTGATTCTTTGCCTCAACTTTTCAAAGAAATCCACAACCACAACTTCAACGGGAAGACGACCTGCCCGTAAACGGCCAAGGCAAACAAATCTACACTTTTCAAAACATCTGGATGATTCTGAACTAACTCCCGAAGAGAAAACCACGGAACATAACTGACTTCATTCTTCTTCTTTATCTGTTTTTCAGCCCATGTATCAGTCATCCCCGTTAACTTCATTAACTTCTTTTTGAAGGTCATTGGTTTAGGCTCCTTCACATATATCTTGTTGAGTTGCACATTGTCGATGCGAAGCAAGGCAGCATACTCTACTATGGTCGGAGTCATATCTTCCTGATTGAAAGTGAAACACTGATAGGCTGGGTCCCAGAATCGAACCATGGCTTGGATCAACTGCTCATTCACATTGATTGCTATTAAGTGAGCTATATCCCTGTACTTTTCAGTGAAGATGCCTCTAGTATTTGAGTCCCACTGCTTCCAAATCCCAGTCAAGTCGTCGAGATCGTTCTGACGAGCATTCGAAATCACACGCTCGGGAAGATCAGAGGTGTATCCTTCCTTTAAACTGTCCCCTTTCGCTTTTTGATTCCTCAATGACCAATCTCGGACTACAGCATTTTTCTCGGTAACTTGTGTAATTGACTCCTCCATCAGAAACCCGTTTTTGGCAACCAATCTCTAATCAACACCTTCCTAATGAGATGTCTATGATGCATGATGAAAAATAGAATGAACAAAAAATAACCTTGGTTAGTTATCACAACAGATATAAACAGAGGAAAAAAGAAAATAAAAACTATGGAAAGTCCAACAAACTGACCTACTTTTTTTTTGTTTACCCCATCATGCTTTACAAAATAAACTTACCCCACGTGCTCATTAATTTACTCAATACAAATCTAAATGTAAAAGAAATACAAGGTAAGAAACGTTTCTCCCATGTACTTATTTTGGTGACTATTCAACGGACAAAGGTTCGACATGGCTCTAATTGTATGGCTCGTACGGTTCACTATATGTGGTTTTGGTTCTAGAAAGGTACTCGAATTGTCCATACTGTCACCTACTAAGGTTAGCACGGAGCCTCGGTTATTGCCCGTCATGGGCCTGCGAGCTTAATTCGAGGGATTACATTTACTTATGCCTATGCGGAGGGACAAGTTAACTCACGAAGGCGTAGCATTTACTTTCACTTAAACGGACGGAGCCCGGGTAGAGAGCTCATGTTATGCTAGAATGCAAGTGCACGGTGTGTGGGGAGAAACTCACAAACCTTTTTATTTTTTAATCTTACTAAAAAAACAAACTAAAAAAACCATAAAACTTAAAGCTGAAAAAAACAGAAAAATAAAATGAGTTAGAAAAATATTAATTTGAAAACCTGATGCAGATGCATGACTTTTTTTAAAAAAAATAGAACTCAAGGATCACGATTAAAAATTAATTTGAACAAGAAAATTTGAAAATTTTGACAACACGCGTTTAATATCAGACTCGACTCTCAAAAACAGGTCCCCAGTGGAGTTGCCAGCTGTAGCGACCTAAAATTTGGGCAAGGGCGCTAGTCGAAGTAATTATTACAAATTTGAAAACGAAGTTTCGATTTTATTTAAAAAGGGAGTCGCCACCGATCTTTTTTTCTAGGTGTGATCGGACACCTAATAAATTCTCTCTTTTTTTAAAGAAAAATTATTTTTCAAATTTAAAAAAAGAGTCGACTTTAGGTCCACGTCAAAATCCAGAGAAAATTAGGGTTCGGGAGTCGGTTACGCGCGAGCAATGTATTACCACCCTCGCGACGCCCAAAATTGGTATCTCATTAAACGTGTGTTGTCTTAATTTTCAAAAATACGAGTTCAAATTAACATTTAATCGTGATCTCATTGAATCATGAGAATTTTTTTAAAACACGAGAATTTTGAAGCACAGAAATTCTTGAAACATGAATTTTTTTTGAAAATATGAAAATTTGTGAAACACGAGAATTTTTATTTTTTTAAAACACGAAAAATTTACACGAAAATTCTTGAAACACGAAATTTTTTTATAATACGAAAATTTGTGAAACACGAGGATTTTTTTAAAACACGTAAAATTTTGAAAACGCTAAAAGTCACAAAATTTTGAAATATGAGGAATTTTTTTTTAAAAACACGAAAATTTCTAAGACACTAAAATTTTTTAAAACACAGGATTTTTTTGAAACACGGAAATTTTTTGAAAACACAGAAATTTTTGAAACACGAAGTTTTTTTTAAAAAACACGAAAATTCCTAAAACACGAAAATTTTTGAAAACAAAGGATTTTTTGAAACACAGAAATTTTTTTTAAAAACACGGAAATTTTTGAAGCACGAAGTTTTTTTAAAAAAACTGAATATAAAACACAGGAAATTTTATTATTACTTTTTGAAACACGAGAAATTTTGAGAACATGAAAATTTTTGAAACACGATTATTTTTTTTAAAAAAGTACCGTATTTGACACAAATCAATGATATTCACCCCTAAATGGCGATGAAACCATCGAATTAGTGTTAAATCAATCCAATTTAATATTTAATCGGATTCTAATAAAACACGAGAATTTTTATTAAAATTTATTTATTATTATTTTTAAAAAAACATGAGAATTTTTGAATATTTTCATTTTTTTAAAAAGGCGTCCCGTATTTAACACGAGCCATCGATATTCACCTAACATAGCGATGAATTCGATGACTTAATATTAAATCGGTTCATTGCCTTATGCATTAAAATAATTTTTCTATTCTAAAAATGAAATTATTTAAATTTAAAATTACAAAATGAACAGAATAATATGAATGCCATAAAAATACTAATTGAATTAAAATGGGATAATATTCAAATGATTGGGCTAAATTTAAAAAAATTAAGAATTTACCAATAGCCCAAATTTATGGGCTTGAAATTTAGGCCTTTCTTTTTTTTAGGGCTGCTGCGAATTGGGCCTGGATTACTGCTGCTGGGCTGGATCTGGGTCAGGTAAGGCGGGTCGATTCTGCTGACTGGCCTGCTGCACTGCTGGGCTGCAGTCGAAGACGTTAGGATAACAGGCCAGTCTTAGGTACCCGAGACAAACATTATGGAACAAATCGAGTGTCAGTTTAAAGATAAAACTTATGATCATATTACGCATATAGACTCTAGAAATGAAAACAACATTTTATCTCTGAATAAGGGTATTAATAGTCTTGTTGATATGACTTCTTTTTATTTCAGTAAATTATATATAGTAAAGTCAGTTCTGTAGAAGAAAAAGTAAATAACTTAGGTAATATAAAAGAATTAGACTTAAACCATGAGTCTAAAGAAATATTAACTAATGTTAATAAAAAATTAGATCAGGTTTTTAGTAATAATAATATCGAGTCCGAGGTAGATTTAGGTCCTTTATATTATGGTAATGGTAAAGATCATATTTTAGTTTTATCTGAAGAAGAAAACACTTCTTCTGATGAGTCAGCTTCTATGTTAAAAAATTATAAAAAACATAAAAAACGCAAAAAAGATGATAAACAAAAACAATATGATTTCCAGTCCTATAAAACCTTTATAGAACATTGGAAAGAAAAATTTACCATAAATCTTTTAATTTCAGCATGGTTTCTTACTATAAAAGCTGGACTGGAATGAGGACTATTAGTTTTTTCTATTAATCCTTTTTCTAGAAGTTCATTTATTTGAACATCAAATTTATCTATATCTTGTTTAGTATAGATTATAGGTTTAACCCTAATGATTTTATTAGGATTAATTAATTTTATTTCACAGTATCTTTGACTGTTTTTCCATAATTTTAATGGTTCTTCACTAAAATTATTTTCAAGAATTTTAAACAACCAATGATTTGTTTCTAGTTGTTTAATTTGTTCTTTCCTTGTTGGAATAAAATTCTGATCACACACAAACTTATGATTTTCTACAAGTGGTATTTCCACTGAGAAATTTTCTACAGATAGAATGACAAAATTTCTATCAATAAAAAAAGGTAAGTGTTGATATATAAAATTATTACCAAGTAATATATCTCCATGCATTTCAGGAAAACATAAAATCTTGGGAATAACAAATCTAACATTGTTTATGTAGATTTGTTTATTTCTAGCCTTATATTGAATTAAGGTTTCGTTACCATCTATTCCTATTGCTCTTATAGGATTATTCATAACTTCCCATTTTTCTATAGGAATAGCATTTTTTTCTGCAACTATTGGTTGTAGCTCCAGTGTCTAATAAAGCATGTAAAGAATATTTTTTATATTCTCGAAACTGAAAATTAATTTCAATATAAGTATAATATTTTTTAGGTTGAAATTTTGAAAAAGTAATAATATCATTTTTTCCAATTTTCATTTGTTGAATAATAGTCTGTACCTTTATTTTAGAATTTTCTAATAAAAATATTTTTTCATTTTTATTAGATTTAATTTTACAAGGATTTGTTTCTTTTTTATAGCTTATCTGTAAGTCTTGTTTTTCAAGACTTTTAATTCTTTTTTCAATTTCTTTTCTTTTATTAGAAAAGTTTTTGACAATATATCCTATCTTATTATCTAAAATATCTTTAAGTTCTTTAGAAGTTTTTCTTCTAGAAAACTGATTTATAATATATCCAGAAAATTTTTTATTTTCTAGTTTCTTTTTGACTTGTTTATTATATACTTTTTATTAAGGGTTTTATAGGACTGGAAATCATATTGTTTTTGTTTATCATCTTTTTTGCGTTTTTATATTTTTTATAATTTTTTAACATAATAGCTGACTCATCAGAAGAAGTGTTTTCTTCTTCAGATAAAACTAAAATATGATCTTTACCATTACCATAATATAAAGGACCTAAATCTACCTCGGACTCGATATTATTATTACTAAAAACCTGATCTAATTTTTTATTAACATTAGTTAATATTTCTTTAGACTCATGGTTTAAGTCTAATTCTTTTATATTACCTAAGTTATTTACTTTTTCTTCTACAGAACTGACTTTACTATATATAATTTACTGAAATAAAAAGAAGTCATATCAACAAGACTATTAATACCCTTACTTAGAGATGAAATGTTGTTTTCATTTCTAGAGTCTATATGCGTAATATAATCACAAGTTTTATCTTTAAACTGACACTCGATTTGTTCTAAAACCCTTATAGAACATTGGAAAGAAAAATTTACTAAAAGTAATGATGAACTAGAAAGAGTTGAATATTCAAAATTAATAGAAGAACTTTATGAAAAACATAAAGATCTTTTCAGTATGTTTAATTATCATTATATGTTAAAATATGATGATAGTAGTAGTTCAAGTAATTCTAAACAAACATAATTATTAAAGAAACAATTTGATGAAGAAAAAACTTCAACAGATCAGGATTAAGACATAAAAGTCTCAACTTATAATTCTGATGAAGAAACCACTTCGTCTGAAGATGAAAATATAGATATTCCAGAACCTATGGATACTGAATCACCAAATCCATATAGAAAAAGAAAAGTAGAGTCAGATAGTCAAACAGATGATTATCTTAGATTTTCTAATAAAGACTTTGAATTTGATAATGAAAAATTTAGGGGTTTTGGTAATAAAACCGAAAACATAGCTACTAATGATGTAAAACCTGAATGCCCAGGAGAAACATCAAATCAACCTGTTCAACCAAGAATGGGCCCGTTGGCTGGCCTGCTGCACTGGGGCTGCTGGGTCTGGCGGTTTGGGCCTGCTGCTTGGGCTGCTGTGGCCTGCTTCTCCTTTTTTTTTGCTATAATGGCATGCTTTTTTCCTTTTATTTTTATTTTTTTCTTTCTTTTTTCTTTCTCTTTTCTGCTTTTCTTCTTCTTCAAAACTTTAGCCGAGGCTCGTTTCTCCCCTTTCGCCCACTGTCACCGTCAACTCCTCTGTTTGGTGGCGCAGTGGTCCTGGCGTTCTCCCCTCCTCCTTTCTCTTCCTATTTTTCTCTTCTCCCTTTCGCTTTCTATCTTTTCTTGTCTTCTCCCCTTTCCTTTTCTTTTCTTTCTCTTTCGAAAGCTCAAAAGCTAGAGGTGACATCGCCCCTTCCAATCCGCTGTTCGTCGCTCAATCTTCCTCCGCCTTAGGTGGCTATGGTAAAGGGCAGAAATTTCTTCCTATTTCCTTATTTTGCTACTGTCTTGTTTGCCTCTTTTTTTATATTTTTTTTCTTTTTTGGTTGATTGGGGCTTATAGGTGGTGGTGCAGCAATTGCGGTGGCCGTAGGCGCGGTGGCAGTGAGCGTGGGATCGGCCGAATTTGAGTGTTTTTTTCTTGAAATTTTTCTGTTGATTTTATTTTTTCTTTAGCTGCCCCCCCCATTTTTCCTCTTCAATTTTACTTTTTAATGCCTCAATTTTTGTCCTCTTCCTTCTTGTTTTCAGTTGGCAGCAGAGGAGGGGAGCAAGGGTGATTGGGGGTGTCAGGCGTGGAAGGCGGTGCACGCAAGAACGCAGATTGGGGGCGATCTTGTCATGCCCAGAAGGACCAAAATGTAACAGGTGCAAAGTTTCTGGGGCAAAAATGCAATTTTAGGAAAATATGGGCCAAATGTAATTTTTAGAAAGTTTAGGGGTCAAAGTGCAATTTTTAGAAAGTTTAGGGGTTGAAATGTAATTTTAGAAAAGTTTAAGGTCAAAATGTAAATTTTAAAAAGTACAGGGTTAAAATGTAATTTTTATTTTTACATTTTTTCAAAATTTTATTATTACTATTTTATTAATTATTTAAAAAAAATTAAAATTGAGCTAAAACAAACCCAAAATTTAATCCTAATGGGCCCAATCATCGGGCCCATATGAGACCAGCCCGGCCGGAAACCCTACCCGGGCAAAATTCAGTGATTACAATATACACTCCAGTGCATGTTTGGCAACATCCTGTTCGGTTGCTTTTATATTAGAAAAGGTGGTCTTAGAAGTATAGGTTACACCATCAACTAACACACTTGACCGAAACTGGGGCGCATGCACTGATCCTTCATTAACAGTTTGATACAGTGGAAGCTGTATGGATGATCGTTGAGCAAACTCTTGTAACCTATTCTTACGCATAAGGGATTCAGGAGGTCTTAAACAAAATCAAGCATGAACTAGTAAGGGAGGCCGACTTTCAAATAAAGAAAAAAAAGAAAAAGAAAAAGACGATAAAAATATAGCTTACAAGCGAGCCAAAGAAAAAAAATTGATCTGTGTAACATGATCTCAACCATAGAAAGATCATAGAGAAAAATTATGAACACACAAGAAACATTAAAGGTGCATGACAAAAGTTCACATGATAGTCAAGCTCTTAAGCATACATTTAATAACAATCATAATAGAAATAAAACCATAATCCCATGTGAGAAATGCCATAATATCATATTCCAAAAGGACATTGCCGACTACACTAGAACTATCGTATATCATTAGAGCTATAATAGCCCTTAATAATACTGCCATTATACATTTCAAACATATTGGATAAATTATTGAAGGTATGATTATGGAACGAGGAAGACGGCAGGCTACAAGAAAAGTTCCTGCCGCTACTACAGTGGCGGCAAGTGTAAGAAGCACTATATGAGTAGGTTCCTCCATGGCATTAGGCAACCATACATAAATGTTGTCAAGGGTGCAAGGCACACTCTGGGAGCTAGAAACCTTATATTGCCTCAGGCGTAGGGTGCAAAAAATGTGTTATCTTAAGTTAAATAATACGCGACTTTGAAATGTAAAACACACATTTCAAAATAATTTCCTCTTTTTCTTTTTTCATTTTCCGTATTTTTATCATTTCTTTACAGCTCATTAAGTCTAAAACCCTAGAAAATTCGAGGCCCCCAAAACCATATAAGAACACTAAAATACCATAAATCAAATTCAATCAAAAATTCCTTTCAAACGCATATAAGAGAAAGCAATTACATCTAAAGCACACCTAAAAAATAATTGTACGTATTAAGGAAAAATTCACTTTCTACTGACAAAAAGAAAATTGAAATCTAGTACTTAGTGGAAGGAAGTGAATGAGGTAAACGACAAGCTAAAGGTGGCACATTGGAAGAAGCAACAACTGGTGCTGAAGGTTGATCAACGAGTTCGGGTTGAGTAAAATGTGCTGAAAGATTCTCCATTTTATGGAATTTTTTTTCTCTCTTTACTTGATTAGCCTTCTAGAAATATAGTTGATTCTAAATGCTATAAATGCTAGAAAGATAGTTTCTTTACTTTGTAAACAAAATATATAGAACCCGTAACACTCAAAAGCAAAACTCAAAGGTATTAAAGTTTCAGTTTCAGAATAATCCTAACTTTCCCGGAGCAAAGGTGTCTGTCATTGTCTCTGTTTTTTGTTCACTGTCATACTTGTATGAACTAAAAATAAAAAATCTGATTTAATTGAAATTACTAATTTGAGGTAAAGTTCATCAACAATCCCAAAATTTTATTTAACAATACATATTCTAAAGCTAGCACCAGTACATGGAAAAAAAATTTTTGGTGATGGCCTGTCAATGGCCGGCACCAGTAAACGAAAATAAAATTTTTTTGAGTGTTGGTTTGTCAATAGCAGAAACCAGTACACGAAAAAAAAATTTAGGTGCTGGCCTGTCAATGGTCGGCACCAGTACATGAAAAAAAAATTTGGGTGGAGTGTCATTATTATTACAGTTTTGAGTCATTTTTGTAAGACATTTAGGCTTTAAGGTGTAGAAAAAAGAAAAAAAATATAAAAGCCAAAGAAAGAGTAGGTAGTGGGAGTATTTTGAGATTCGAAAGACTAAAAAGGTAATGATTATCATATTTTTCCAACTTTGTGAACAAAAGATATAGAACCCGTAACACTCAAAAGTAAAGCTCAAGGGTATCAAAGTTTCAGTTTCAGATAATCCTAACTTTCCCGGAGCAAGGGTGTCTGTCATTGCCTCTGTTTTTTGTTTACTGTCATACCTGTATGAACTAAAAATAGAAAATCTGATTTAATTGAAATTACTAATTTAAGGTAAAGTTCATCAACAGTCCCAAAATTTTATTTAACATTACATATTCTAAAGCTAGCACCAATACACGGAAAAAAAAATTTGGTGCTTGCCTTTTAATGGCCGGCACCAGTAAACGAAATTTTTTTTTGAGTGCTGCCTTGTCAATAGCAGAAACAAGTACACGAAGAAAAAAAATTTTAGGTACTGGCCTGTCAATGGGCGACACCAGTACATGAAAAAAAATTTTGGGTGCTGGCGTGTCATTATTATTATTACAGTTTTGAGTTATTTTTGTAAGACTCTTAGGCTTTAAGGTGCAGAAAAAGGAAGAAAATATAAAAGCCAAAGAAAGAGTAGGTAGTGGGAGTGTTTTGAGTTTCGAAATACTAAAAAGGCAAGGATGATCATATTTTTCCAACTTTGTGAACAAAAGATATAGAACCCATAACAATCAAAAGCAAAGCTCAAAGGTATCAAAGTTTCAGTTTCAGATAATCCTAACTTTCCCCGAGTAAAGGTGTCTATCATTGTCTCTGTTTTTTGTTCACTGTCAAACCTGTATGAACTAAAAATAGAAAATCTAATTTAATTGAAATTATTAATTTAAGGTAAAGTTCATCAACAGTTCCTAAATTTTATTTCATATTACATATTCTAAAGCCAGCATCAGTACACGGAAAAAACTTTTTTTTTTTGTGTTGGCCTGTGGATGGCCGGCACTAGTACATGAATTTTTTTTTGAGTGCTGGCCTATCAATTGCAGAAACCAGTACACGAAAAAAAAATTTTAGGTGCTAGCCTATCAATGGGCGGCACCAGTACTTGAAACAAAAAATTGTTGCTGGCATGTCATTATTATTATAGTTTTGAGTCATTTTTGTAAGACTCTAAGGCTTTAAGGTGCAAAAAAAGAACAAAATATAAAAGCCAAAGAAAGAGTAGGTAGTGGGAGTGTTTTGAGTTTCGAAATACTAAAAAGGTAAGGATGATCATATTTTTCCAACTTTGTGAACAAAAGATATAGAACCCGTAACACAAAAAACCAAAGCTCAAAGGTATCAAAGTTTCAGTTTCAGATAATCCTAACTTTCCCGGAGCAAGGGTGTCTGTCATTGTCTCTGTTTTTTGTTCACTGTCATACCTGTATGAACTAAAAATAGAAAATTTGATTTAATTGAAATTACTAATTTAAGGTAAAACTCATCAACAGTCCCAAAATTTTATTTCACATTACATATTCTAAAGCCAGCACCAGTACACGGAAAAAAAAAATATTTTTTTGGAGATGGCATTTCAATGGCCGGCACCAGTAAACGAAAAGAATTTTTTTTTGAGTGCTGGCTTGTCAATAGTAGAAACCAGTACATGAAAAAAAAATTTAGGTGCTGGCGTGTCATTATTATTACAGTTTCGAGTCATTTTTGTAAGACTTTTAGGCTTTAAGGTGCAGAAAAAAGAAGAAAATATAAAAGCCAAAGAAAGAGTAAGTAGTGGGAGGGTTTTGAGTTTTGAAAAACTAAAAATGCAAGGATGATCATATTTTTCCAACTTTGTGAACAAAAGATATAGAACCCGTAACATTCAAAAGCAAAGCTCAAAGGTATCAAAGTTTCAGTTTCAGTTTCAGATAATCCTAACTTTCCCGGAGCAAGGGTGTTTGTCATTGTCTCTGTTTTTTGTTCACTGTCATACCTGTATGAACGAAAAATAGAAAATCTAATTTAATTGAAATTACTAATTTAAGGTAAAGTTCATCTACAGTCCCTAAATTTTCTTTAACATTACATATTTTAAAGCCAGCACCAGTACACGAAATTTTTTTTGTTGGTGCTGGCCTGTCAATAACCGGCACCAATAAACAAAAAGAATTTTTTTTGAGGGCTGGCTTGTCAATAGCAGAAACCAGTACACGAAAAAAAAATTTTAGGTGCTAGCCTGTCAATGGGCGGCACTAGTACATGAAAAAAAAAATTTGGCGCTGGCATGTCATTATTATTATTATTATTATAGTTTTGAGTCATTTTTGTAATACTCTTAGGCTTTAAGGTGCAAAAAAAAAGAACAAAATATAAAAGCCAAAGAAAGAGTAGGTAGTAGGAGTGTTTTGAGTTTCAAAAGATTAAAAAGGCAAGAATGATCATATTTTTCCAACTTTGTGAACAAAAGATATAGAACCCGTAACACTCAAAAGCAAAGCTCAAGGGTATCAAAGTTTCAATTTCAGATAATCCAATCTTTCCCGGAGCAAGGGTGTCTGTCATTGTCTCTATTTTTTGTTCACTGTAATACCTGTATGAACTAAAAATAGAAAATCTAATTTAATTGGAAATACTAATTTAAGGTAAAGTTCATCAACAGTCCCTAAATTTTATTTAACATTATATATTCTAAAGCCAGCACCAGTACACGGAAAAAACTTTTATTTTGTGCTGGCCTGTGGATGGCCTGCACTAGTACATGATTTTTTTTTGAGTGCTGACCTATCAATTGCAGAAACCAGTACACGAAAAAAAAAGTTTAGGTGCTGGCTTGTAAATGGCCAGCACCAGTACAAGAAAAAAAAATTTTGGGTGGTGGCGGGTTATTATTATTACAGTTTTAAGCCATTTTTGTAAGACTCTTAGGCTTTAAGGAGTAGAAAAAAGAAGAAAATATAAGAGCCAAAGAAAGAGTAGGTACTGGGAGTGTTTTGAGTTTCGAAAGACTAAAAAGACAAGGATGATCATATTTTCCCAACTTAGTAAACAAAAGATATAGAACCTGTAACACTCAAAAGCATAGCTCAAAGTTATCGAAGTTTCAGTTTCAGTTTCAGTTTCAGATAATCCTAACTTTCCTGGAGCAAGGGTGTCTCTCATTATCTGTGTTTTTTGTTCACTGTCATACCTATATGAACTAAAAATAGAAAATCTGATTTAATTGAAATTACTAATTTAAGGTAAAGTTCATCAACAGTCCCTAAATTTTATTTAACATTACATATTCTAAAGTCAGCACCAGTACACGGAAAAAACTTTTTTTTTTGCTGGCCTGTGGATGGCCGGTACCAATACACGAAATTTTTTCAGAAACTAATACACGAAAAAAAATTTAGGTGCTGGCCTATAAATGGCTAGCAACATTACAAGAAACAAAAAATTTTTGGTGCTGCCGGTTATTATTATTTTTACAGTTTTAAGCTATTTTTGTAAGACTCTTAGGCTTAAAGGTGTAGAAAAAAGAAGAAAATATAAAAGCCAAAAAAAGAGTAGGTATAGGTGTGTTTTGAGTTTCGAAAGAATAAAAAGAAAAAGATTATCATATTTTCCTATATTAGTAAACAAAAGATATAGAACCCATAACACTCAAAAGGATAGCTCAAAGGTATCAAAGTTTTAGTTTTAATTTCAGATAATCCTAACTTTCCCGGAGCAAGGGTGTCTGTCATTTTGTCTCTGTTTTTTGTTTACTGTCATACCTGTATGAACGAAAAATAAAAAATCTGATTTAATTGAAATTACTAAATTAAGGTAAAGTTCATCAACAGTCTCTAAATTTTATTTAACAATACATATTCTAAAGCCAGCACCAGTACACAGAATTTTTTTTGTTGGTTCTGGCCTATCAATAGCCGGCACCAGTAAATGAAAAGATTTTTTTTTGAGTGCTGGCTTGTCAATAGCAAAAACCAGTACACGAAAAAAAATATTAGATGTTGGCCTGTCAATGGGCGACACCAATAAATGAAAAAAAAAAATTGGTGCTGGCATGTCATTATTATTATAGTTTTGAGTTATTTTTGTAAGACTCTTAGACTTTAAGGTGCAAAAAAAAAACAAAATATAAGGGCCAAAGAAAGAGTAGGTAGTGGAAGTGTTTTGAGCTTCGAAAGACTAAAAAGGGAAGGATGGTCATATTTTTCCAACTTTATGAACAAAAGATATAGAACCCGTAACACTCAAAAGCAAAGCTCAAGGGTATCAAAGTTTCAGTTTCAGATAATCCTAAGTTTCCCGGAGCAAGGGTGTCTGTCATTGCCTCTGTTTTTTGTTTACTGTCATACCTGTATGAACTAAAAATAGAAAATGTGATTTAATTGAAATTACTAATTTTAGGTAAAGTTCATCAACAGTCCCAAAATTTTATTTAACATTACATATTTTAAAGCTAGCACCAGTACACGAAAAAAAATATTTTTTTGGTGATTGACGTTCAATGGTCGGCAACAGTAAACGAAAAGAATTTTTTTTTGAGTGCTGCCTTGTCAATAGCAGAAACCAATACACGAAGAAAAAATTTTTTAGGTACTGGCCTGTCAATGGGCGGCACCAGTATATTACAAAAAATTTTGGGTACTGGCGTGTCATTATTATTATTACAGTTTTGAGTCATTTTTGTAAGACTCTTAGGCTTTAAGGTGCAGAAAAAAGAAGAAAATATAAAAGCCAAAGAAATAGTAGGTAGTGGGAGTGTTTTGAGTTTCGAAAGACTAAAAGGGCAAGGATGATCATATTTTTCCAACTTTGTGAACAAAAGATATAGAACCCGTAACACTCAAAAGCAAAGCTCAAAGGTATCAAAGTTTCAGTTTCAGATAATCTTAACTTTTCCCGAATAAGGGTGTCTGTCATTGTCTCTGTTTTTTGTTCACTGTCAAACCTGTATGAACTAAAAATAGAAAATCTAATTTAATTGAAATTATTAATTTAAAGTAAAGTTCATCAACAGTCCCTAAATTTTATTTCACATTAATAATTCTAAAGCCAACACCAGTACACGGAAAAAACTTTTTTTTTGTGTTGGCTTGTGGATGGCCTGCACTAGTACATGAATTTTTTTTTGAGTGCTGGTCTATCAATTGCAGAAACCAGTACATTAAAAAAAATTTTAGGTGCTGGCATGTAAATGGCCAACACCAGTACAAGAAAACAAAATTTTGGGTGGTGGTGGGTTATTATTATTTTTACAGTTTTAAGCCATTTTTGTAAGACTCTCAGGCTTTAAGGAGTAGAAAAAAGAAGAAAATATAAGAGCCAAAGAAAAAGTAGGTACTGGAAGTGTTTTGAGTTTCGAAAGACTAAAAAGAAAAGGATGATCATATTTTCCCAACTTAGTAAACAAAAGATATAGAACCTGTAACACTCAAAAGCATAGCTCAAAGTTATCAAAGTTTCAGTTTCAGTTTCAGATAATCTTAACTTTCCCGGAGCAAGGGTGTCTTTCATTATCTCTATTTTTTGTTCACTGTCATACCTATATGAACTAAAAATAGAAAATCTGATTTAATTAAAATAACTAATTTAAGGTAAATTTCATCAACAGACCCTAAATTTTATTTAGCATTACATATTCTAAAGCCAGCACCAGTACACGGAAAAAACTTTTTTTTTGCTGGCCTGTGGATGGCCGGTACCAGTACACGAAATTTTTTTTTGAGTGCTGGTATAACAATTGCAGAAACCAGTACACGAAAAAGAATTTAGGTGCTGGCTTGTAAATGTCTAGCAACAGTACAAGAAAAAAAAATTTAGTGCTGCCGGTTATTATTATTTTTACAGTTTTAAGCTATTTTTGTAAGACTCTTAGGCTTAAAGGTGTAGAAAAAAAAAAGAAAATATAAAAGCCAAAAAATAGTAGGTATTGGAGTGTTTTGAGTTTTGAAAGACTAAAAAGACAAAGATGATCATATTTTCCTATTTAGTAAACAAAAGATATAGAACCCATAACACTCAAAAGGATAGCTCAAAGGTATCAAAGTTTTAGTTTTAGTTTTAGATAATCCTAACTTTGCCGGAGCAAGGGCGTTTGTCATTTTGTCTCTGTTTTTTGTTCACAATCATACCTGTATGAACAAAAAATAGAAAATCTAATTTAATTGAAATTACTAATTTAAGGTAAAGTTCCTCAACAGTCCCTAAATTTTATTTAACATAACATATTCTAAAGCCAGCACCAGTACACAGAAATTTTTTTTTGTTGGTGCTGGCCTGTCAATTGTCGGAACCAGTAAATGAAAAGAATTTTTTTAAGTGCTGGCTTGTCAATATCAGAAACCAGTACACGAAAAAAATAATTTAGGTGCTGACCTGTCAATGGGTGGCACCAATAAATGAAAAAAAAATTGGTGCTGGCATGTCAATATTATTATTATAGTTTTGAGTCATTTTTGTAAGACTCTTAGGCTTTAAGGTGCAAAAAAAAAAACAAAATATAAAAGCCAAAGAAAGTAGATAGTGGAAGTGTTTTGAGCTTCGAAAGACTAAAAAGGCAATGATGGTCATATTTTTCCAACTTTGTGAACAAAATATATAGAACCCGTAACACTCAAAAGCAAAGCTCAAGGGTATCAAAGTTTCAGTTTCAGATAATCCAATCTTTCCCGGAGCAAGGGTGTCTGTCATTGTCTCTGTTTTTTGTTCACTGTCATACCTGTATGAACTAAAAATTGAAAATCTGATTTAATTAAAATTACTAATTTAAGGTAAAATTCATCAACAGTCCCTAAATTTTATTTAACATTACATATTCTAAAGCCAGCACCAGTACACGGAAAAAAAAAATTTTTGGTGATTGCCTGTCAATGGTCGGTACCAGTAAACGAAAAGAATTTTTTTTGAGTATTGGCTTGTAATTAGCAGAAACCAATACACAAAAAAAAAATTTAGTGAACAAAAGATATAGAACCCGTAACACTCAAAAGCAAAGCTCAAGGGTATCAAAGTTTCAGTTTCAGATAATCCTAACTTTCCCGGAGCAAAAGTGTCTGTCATTGCCTCTGTTTTTATTTACTGTCATACCTTTATGAACTAAAAATAGAAAATTTGATTTAATTGAAATTACTAATTTAAGGTAAAGTTCATCAACAGTCCCAAAATTTTTTTTAACATTACATATTCTAAAGCCAGCACCAGTACACGGAAATTTTTTTTTTTGGTGATTGCCTTTCAATGGCCAGCACCAGTAAACGAAAAGAATTTTTTTTTGAGTGTTGCCTTGTCAATAGCCGAAACCAGTACACGAAAAAAAATAATTTTAGTTGCTGGCCTGTAAATGGGCGGCACCATATATGAAAAAAAAATTTGGGGCTGGTGTGTCATTATTTTTATTACAGTTTTGAGTCATTTTTGAAAGACTCTTAGGCTTTAAGGTGGAGAAAAAGAATAAAATATAAAAGCCAAAGAAAGAGTAGGTAGTAGGAGTGTTTTGAGTTTCGAAAGATTAAAAAGGCAATGATGATCATATTTTTCAACTTTCTAAATAAAAGATATAGAACCCGTAACACAAAAAAACCAAAGCTCAAGGGTATCAAAGTTTCAGTTTCAGATAATTCTAACTTTCCCGAAGCAAGGGTGTCTGTTATTGTCTCTGTTTTTTTTCACTGTCATACCTGTATGAACTAAAAATAGAAAATCTTATTTAATTGAAATTACTAATTTAAGGTAAAGCTCATCAATAGTCCCAAAATTTTATTTAACATTACATATTCTAAAGCCAACACCAGTACACGGAAAAAAAATATTTTTTGGTGACTGTCTGTCAATGGCCGGTACCAGTAAACGATAAGATTTTTTTTTAGTGCTGCCTTATCAATAGCAGAAACCAGTATACGAAAAAAAAAATTTAGGTGCTAGCGCCTGTTAACGGGCGGCACCAGTACATGAAAAAAATTTTAAGTGCTGGCGTGTCATTATTATTACAGTTTTGAGTCATTTTTGTAAGACTTTTAGGCTTTAAGGTGCAGAAAAAAGAAGAAAATATAAAAGCCAAAGAAAGAGTAGGTAGTAGGAGTGTTTTGAGTTTCGAAAAACTAAAAAGGCAAGATTAATCATAATTTTCCAATGTTGTGAACAAAAGATATAGAACCCGTAACATTCAAAAGCAAAGCTCAAAGGTATCAAAGTTTCAGTTTCAGTTTCAGTTTCAGTTTCAGATAATCTTAACTTTCCCAGAGCAAGGGTGTTTGTCATTGTCTCTGTTTTTTGTTCACTGTCATACCTGTATGAACTAAAAATTGAAAATCTGATTTAATTGAAATTACTAATTTAAGGTAAAGTTCATCTACAGCCCTAAATTTTATTTAACATTACATATTCTAAAGCCAGCACCAGTACACGAAAAAAAAAATTTTGTTGGTGATGGTCTGTCAATAACCGGCACCAGTAAACGAAAAGAATTTTTTTTTGAGTATTGGCTTGTCTATAGCAGAAACCAATACATGAAAAAAAAATTTAGGTGCTAGCCTGTCAATGGGCGGCACCAGTACATGAAAAAAAAATTGGTACTGGCATGTCATTATTATTATTATAATTTTGAGTCATTTTTGTAAGACTCTTAGGCTTTAAGGTGCAAAAAAAAAGAACAAAATATAAAAGCCAAAGAAAGAGTAGGTAGTGGGAGTGTTTTGTGTTTCGAAAGATTAAAAAGGCAAGAATGATCATATTTTTCAACCTGTGTGAATAAAATATATAAAACCCGAAACACTTAAAAGCAAAGCTCAAGGGTATCAAAGTTTCAATTTCAGATAATCCAATCTTTCCCGGAGCAAGGGTGTCTGTCATTGTCTCTGTTTTTTGTTCACTGTCATACCTGTATGAACTAAAAATAGAAAATCTGATTTAATTAAAATTACTAATTTAAGGTAAAGTTCATCAACAGTCCCAAAATTTTATTTAACAATACATATTCTAAAGCCAACACCAGTACACGGAAAAAAGTATTTTTTGGTGATTGCCTGTCAATGGCCGGCACCAATAAACGAAAATAATTTTTTTTGAGTGTTGCCTTGTCAATAGCAGAAACCAGTATACGAAAAAAAAATTTAGGTGATGGCCTGTCAATGGGTGGCACCAGTAAATGAAGAAAAAATTTTGGGTGCTACTGTGTCATTATTATTATAGTTTTGAGTCATTTTTGAAAGACTCTTAGGCTTTAAGGTGCAGAAAAAGAATAAAATATAAAAGCCAAAGAAAGAGTAGGTAGTAGGAGTGTTTTGAGTTCGAAAGACTAAAAAGGTAATGATGATCATATTTTTCCAACTTTGTGAACAGAAGATATAGAACCCGTAACACAAAAAACCAAAGCTCAAGGGTATCAAAGTTTCAGTTTCAGATAATCCTAACTTTCCTGGAGCAAGGGTGTCTGTCATTGTCTCTGTTTTTTGTTCACTGTCAAACCTGTATGAACTAAAAATAGAAAATCTGATTTAATTGAAATTACTAATTTAAGGTAAAGTTCATCAACAGTCTCAAAATTTTATTTAACATTACATATTTTAAAGCCAACACCAGTACACGGAAAAAAAAAATATTTTTTGGTGATTGTCTGTCAATGGCCGGCACCAGTAAACGAAAAGAATTTTTTTTAGTGCTGCCTTGTCAATAGCAGAAACCAGTACACGGAAAAAAAATTTAGGTGCTGGCCTCTCAATGGGCGGCACCAGTACATGAAAAAAAATTTAGGTTCTGGCGTGTCATTATTATTACAGTTTTGAGTCATTTTTGTAAGATTTTTAGGCTTTAAGGTGCAGAAAAAAGAAGAAAATATAAAAGCCAAAGAAAGAGTAGGTAGTGGGAGTGTTTTGAGTTTCGAAAAACTAAAAAGGAAAGGATGATCATATTTTTCCAACTTGTGAACAAAAGATATAGAACCCTCAACACTCAAAGCAAAGCTCAAAGGTATCAAAGTTTCAGTTTCAGATAATCCTAAGTTTCCCGGAGCAAGGGTGTCTGTCATTGTCTCGGTTTTTTGTTCACTGTCATACCTGTATGAACTAAAAATTGAAAATCTGATTTAATTAAATTTCTAATTTAAGGTAAAATTTATCAACAGTTCCTAAATTTTATTTAACATTACATATTCTAAAGCCAGCACCAGTACACAAAAAGAAAAATATTTTTGGTGATTGCCTGTCAATGGCCGGCACCAGTAAACAAAAAGAATTTTTTGAGTGCTGGCTTGTCAATAGCAGAAACTAGTACACGAAAAAAAAATTAGGTGTTGGCCTGTCAATTAGCGGCACCAGTACATGAAAAAAAAAATTTAGGTTTTGGCATGTAATTATTATTACAGTTTTGAGTCATTTTTGTAAGACTTTTAGGCTTTAAGGTGCAGAAAAAAAGAAGAAAATATAAAAGCCAAAGAGTAGGTAGTGGAAGTGTTTTGAGTTTCGAAAGACTAAAAAGGTAAGGATGATCATATTTTTCCAACTTTTTGAACAAAAGATTTAGAACCCGTAACACAAAAAACCAAAGCTCAAGGGTATCAAAGTTTCAGTTTCAGATAATTCTAACTTTCCCGGAGCAAGGGTGTTTGTCATTGTCTTTGTTTTTGTTTATTGTCATACCTGTATGAACGAAAAATAGAAAATCTGATTTAATTGAAATTACTAATTTGAGGTAAAATTGATCAACAGTCCCTAAATTTTATTTAAGATTACATATTTTAAAGCCAGCACCAGTACACGGAAAAAAATATCTTTTTGGTGATTACCTGTCAATGGCCGGCACCAGTAAACGAAAATAAATTTTTTTGAATGCTGGCTTGTCAATAGCAGAAACCAGTATACGAAAAAAAAATTTAGGAGCTAGCCTGTCAATGGGCGGCACCAGTACATGAAAAAAAAATTGGTGCTGGCATGTCATTATTATTATAGTTTTGAGTTATTTTTGTAAGACTCTTATGCTTTAAGGTGCAAAAAAAGTACAAAATATAAAAGCCAAAGAAAGAGTAGGTAGTAGGAGTGTTTGAGCTTCGAAAGACTAAAAAGGCAAGGATGATCATATTTTCCAACTTGTCAACAAAAGATATAGAACCCGTAACACTCAAAAGCAAAGCTCAAGAGTATCAAAGTTTCAGTTTTAGATAATCCTAACTTCCCGGAGAAAGAGTGTCTGTCATTACCTCTGTTTTTTGTTTATGTCATACCAGTATGAACTAAAAATAGAAAATTTGATTTAATTGAAATTACTAATTTAAGGTAAAGTTCATCAACAGTCCCAAATTTTATTTAACATACATATTTAAAGCCAGCACCAGTAAACGGAAAAAACTTTTTTTTGTGCTGGCCTGTGGATGGCCGGCACTAGTATATGAATTTTTTTTAGTGCTGACTTGTCAATAGCAGAAACCAGTACATGAAAAAAAATTTTAGATGCTAGCCTATCAATGGACGGCACAAGTACATGAAAAAAGAAATTGTTGCTGGCATGTCATTATTATTATAGTTTTGAGTCATTTTTGTAAGACTGTTAGGTTTTAAGGTGCAAAAAAAACAAAATATATAAGCCAAAGAAAAAGTAGGTAGTGTAGGTGTTTTGAGTTTCGAAAGACTAAAAAGGTAAGGATGATCATATTTTTCCAATTTTGTAAACAAAAGATATAGAACCCGTAACACAGAAAACCAGAGCTCAAGGGTATCAAAGTTTCAGTTTCAAATAATCCTAACTTTCTCGGAGCAAGGGTGTCAGTCATTGTCTCTGTTTTTTTCACTGTCATACTTGTATGAACTAAAAATAGAAAATCTTATTTAATTGAAATTACTAATTTAAGGTAAAGCTCATCAATAGTCCCAAAATTTTATTTAACATTACATATTCTAAAACCAGCACCAGTACACGGAAAAAAAAAATATTTTTTTGGTGATTGTCTGTCAATGGCCGGCACGAGTAAACGATAAGAATTTTTTTTGAGTGCTGCCTTATCAATAGCAGAAACCAGTACACGAAAAAAAAAAATTTTAGGTGCTGGCCTGTTAATGGGCGGCACCAGTACATGAAAAAAAATTTTAAGTGCTGGCGTGTCATTATTATTACAGTTTTGAGTCATTTTTGTAAGACTTTTAGGCTTAAGGTGCAGAAAAAAAGAAGAAAATATAAAAGCCAAAGAAAGAGTAGGTAGTAAGAGTGTTTTGAGTTTCGAAAAACTAAAAGGAAGGATAATCATATTTTTCCAACTTTGTGAACAAAATATATAAACCGTAACATTCAAAAGCAAGCTCAAAGTATCAAAGTTTCAGTTTCAGTTTCAGTTTCAGATAATCTTAACTTTCCCGGAGCAAGGGTGTTTGTCATTGTCTCTGTTTTTTTTACTGTCATACCTGTATGAACTAAAAATTAAAAATCTGATTTAATTGAAATTACTAATTTAAGGTAAAGTTCATCTACAGTCCCTAAATTTTATTTAACATTACATATTCTAAAGCCAGCACCAGTACACGGAAAAAAAAAATTTTGTTGGTGATGGTCTATCAATAACCGGCACCAGTAAACCGAAAAGAATTTTTTTTTTGAGTATTGGCTTGTCAATAGCAGAAACCAATACTTGAAAAAAAAAATTTAGGTGCTAGCTTGTCAATGGGCGGCACCAGTACATGAAAAAAAAATTGGTATTGGCATGTCATTATTATTATTATAATTTTGAGTCATTTTGACTCTTAGGCTTTAAGGTGCAAAAAAAAAGAACAAAATATAAAAGCCAAAGAAAGAGTAGGTAGTGGGAGTTTTTGTGTTTCGAAAGATTAGAAAGGCAAGAATAATCATATTTTTCCAACTTTGTGAATAAAATATATAAAACCGAAACACTTAAAAGCAAAGTTCAAGGGTATCAAAGTTTCAATTTCAGATAATCC